>NC_037542.1:2965217-2968579 GCF_001531365.2 Cynara cardunculus var. scolymus | reverse complement strand
TAAAAACATATAACCTTATACAAATATTTATATAAGCAACTCCTCTAAATAAACCTCCTTGCATGATTCAAATCACAATCCGCATAAGATGAAAACAACCCGAATTAACCATCGTGTAACTACATAAAGTTACAATTCTAGATTAAAGCATCATAGCATTATTTAAACCCAATGATGACATCTTCCCATCCTATTATTAAATCACGATTTAATGAAACCATCCCCTTAGATATATATATATATATATATATATATATATATATATATATATATAACTGAAATACCAAGTCCCAAACCATGTCGATAATTTTATAAAATAAAATACCTAAGTATTGCTTAAAGTACCAATTCTTTAATAATAAGGGCATTTTGGTAATTTCATAAGTTCTAGAAATTAAAATCCGGGTCAAACTTACGTTTCATAAAGTTCAATGAGCTCTCTAGAACATCCATAAAAGTTGTTGTTTCAAAACTCGTATTTTTAGTAATAATGATAAATTTTTAGAAGAAATAATACCATCAAACTCGTAGTAAGACACTGTTCATTTGAGACGTTTCAGTCTCAAAGGAAAGTTAGGCCTGAGATAGCATATTGGTTTTTTGCTCTCTAGTTTCTTCCAATTGAATCTAATTTCTATCCCTCTGATTTCTTGCTATTGACTATTAATGCGTATTGTGTTCATTTGCCTTAATTTGAAACAAAATAAAAATAAATGTACAATGTCTCTGTTTATCCGAAATAGTAAAAATTATTCAAAAAAGGGAAAAGGTTATATTTATTTGATTAAATTGAACAATTTAAGCCGGCAACTGAATAACCCAAAATCGTCTTAGTTCGGACGAGTTCTGCTGTTTCAGAACTTTTTTGACACCCCAATTAGAGGTGCTCATGGGTTGAGTTGACCGAGTTGAAGAAATTTGATCAACACAACCCAATGCTTGTGGTTTGTAAAAATCTTAACCTAAACTAACCCAACCCAAACGAAACCAGAGTGCAACCCAACCCAAACCAAACCGTACGGGTTGGTCGGGTTGATACTTTACTACATTAAAATATTTTTCTAACCTTGAATATGTTATTTCTCTACTCATAATTTCTTTTTCATCATCAACCATTTGATACAATTTATCTATATTTCTTACGTATATCACATTCAATTAATTTTCTCAATTTACATATATATTTTCCCCATTTTAAAGAATTTAAAACAAAATAATTACACCAACCACTCTTCCGGGAACTTACAAGTGATAACAAACCACAAAAATGAATGAAGATAGTTGATGAGAGGATGAAGTTTTTTTGTTCCTACTGCTTTAAGAAGGAACAAAAAATGTTTATGTTTAGTTAAATTAACTTCAAAGTAAAATTGATCTTAAAGTCGGATCATGTTACGATTGATTGTTATGGTTTTGTTACGGGTGATGATTTGACTTTTCTGAGTAGTTTTAAAGCTTATGAATGGAAAATGTTGCAAATTGATAAAGAGGATAATATTTTTTTAATAAACCTTTGACGGGTTCTTGTGGATTTTATTCTTTCTTAAGGTAAAGAAATTGATCATAGAGATAAATGGAGGAGTTTAGATGACAGGAGATTTGTTGGCGAAAAACGTAGAAGGACGGTGGCCGGAGAAAAATGGTCGACAATGGAGGTGTAGAATGAGGCTGAATTTTATTTATTAAATAATCTAGATATATGTAACGAACCATATTAGGTTTGCATATCTTACAAAACCGTACATAAATTCATATAACCAATTCCTCAAAATAAAACTCCCGACAGGCTTCAAATAACAATCCATATAAGATGATTTCACAACTTTCTTTTCCCTTTATCCAATAAATGCAGATGTCCTGAAATACCTATTTTTTTTCAATAATACAACTTCTTAACATATCTTCGAGAGTCTGGATAGTTCTTTCACTCTGCCCATCAGTCTGCGGATGATAAGTTGTACTCAGTCGGATTTTCAGATCACAAAGCTTTCTGTAACCCTTCCCAGAACTTTGAAGTAAACCGACTATCTCTATCAGAGATAATAGACAATGGAACACCGTGTCTGGTAACAATTTCTTTGATGTAAGTCTGCGCTAGCTTTTCTAAAGAGTATTTCTCTCTTATTGGCAGAAAATGCGCAGATTTAGATAAACGATCAACAATTATCCAAATCGCGTCGTACCTCTTTGGAGTTTGAGGTAACTTCATAATGAAATCCATGGTAATGTGATCCCATTTTCATACAGGTATTTCTAATGATTGAAGACTTTCATACGGCTTCTGATGTTCAATCTTAACCTGCAGACATGTCAGACACTGTTCCACATATTTAGCTATGTCCCTTTTCAACCCTGGCCACCAATAAAAAGGTTTCAAATCTTTATACATCTTATTGGTGCCTGGATGAATAGAGTATCGGGACTTATGACTTTCATTTAATATAATGTTTCGGATATCTCCAAAACATGGTATCCAAATTCGCCCTTGAAAACACATTAGTCCTTCATCATTCTGTTCCAAAGCTGAAATCATTTTACCCAACCTTTCTTCTTTAACAAATTCTTCTTTCATAGCTTCTTGTTGGCATCTCTGAATTTCTTTACGAATGTCAGGGATCAGGTTCATTCTCATTGCCACAGTTTTAATGGTTCCACTCTTTTCTTTCCGACTTAAAGCATCAGCCACCACGTTAGCTTTTCCTGGGTAGTAGAGGATTTCACAATCATAGTCATTAACCAATTCAATCCACCGACGTTGTCGCATATTTAATTCCTTCTGGCTGAACAGATGTTGTAAACTTTTATGGTCAGTATAAATCTGACATTTYGTTCCMAGAAGATAGTGTCTCCAAATTTTTAGACCGAATACTACTRCARCTAATTCCATGTCATGGGTTGGATACTGCTTCTCATGATCTTTCAATTGTCTTGACGCATAAGAAATCACATTTCCTCTCTGCATCAGAACACATCCCAACCCTAATTTTGAGGCATCGCTATWAACCACAAAGTCTTTAGATCCATCTGGTAAAGTCAATACTGGTGCGCTACAAAGATGATCTTTTAACAGTTGAAAAGCTTCTTGCTGTTCTCTTTTCCACTGGAATTTGATGTTCTTCCGAATCAATTTAGTCAATGGCACAACTATCTTAGAAAAGTTCTGAATAAACTTACGATAATAACCGGCCAATCCCAAAAAGCTTCGGACCTCGGAAGGATTTTTCGGAGCTTCCCATCTTGCAACTGCTTCTATTTTCACTAGATCAACTTTTACTCCTGATTCTGAGATGACGTGACCCAGAAATTGAACTTCTCTTAACCAGAACTCACAGTTGGACAATTTAGCATACAACGTTTCTCTT
>NC_037542.1:2958236-2961682 GCF_001531365.2 Cynara cardunculus var. scolymus | reverse complement strand
ATAAAGATTCCAGACCACGGTAGTCTTAAGGGATATAATAGAAAGAGTTATATCATACAACACACATACAAATGCCACCCTTATATCCAAATGTACACCTCTCCTTGATATGTCACCCTTATCCCATGGTACACATCTTCTTGATATGCCACCCTTATTTCCTCATCAAAACATTTCACAAAAATAATTCCAAATAGACCGCAGCCATTGAAATTATTATCAATTCAAACTTATTTATATTAAATCTTCATTTTATGATAAAATAACAATTTCTATCATTTAAACACAAGGCACAACTCAAAGCCGGTCAACCTAGGCTTGGCCGGACTTCATCTCTGGTCAAGTCTTAGCCGGTTTACCAAATCATCCGGATAACTTATCGCCTAAGACTTGTCCGATTTAACACTTAGAATAAAATTCCAACACCTTTGTCCGGATAACAAGTCCGGACAATACATTGCTCAAAGCTTGACCGATTTAAAATAATCCGGTCACCACATGATCGTATTCCTACTTCTCAGTTGAAAATGATAACCATTCTTACCAATCATAACCCGCTTGACACTTAACCGGTTTAAGGCTAAACCGTTCAACACTTGAGCGGTTTAAGGCTAAATCGCCCAACCCTTGACCGATTTATAAATAATCCTGACAAACTTTGTCCGATTTAAACTTAATCCGATCAACCTTTACCCGGATAAAACCCTTAAGCAAATAACTGATTTCTTTCTAATAATAAATAACATTCAAATAAAACCAGTAACAATTTTTATGCAAAAAGGTTTAGAAACCACTCACCTTAACAAGCCTTTTGAAACCAAACACTTGAAATCAAGCACTTGCAATCCGGTCAACTCTTTCTCTTTAAATCGCTCAATTTTTCTAAAAAAGCAAGAAGAAGAGAATGGAGGCTTCAACCTCCTTTTATACTTTCCCTTTAGGGAAAGTCGGCTACTAGAGCCGTACACCATGTGCAAGCTTACAAAAGAAATCTCCCATGCATGTATGTATACTCATACACACAATATATGTATGTATGCTCATGCATACGTACCATACATTTCATTTTGTCTTACCACATATATATACCTCCATACATGTATCTATATCATGCACATAATTTTTATACACTAGCATGATTAAATAAATCAAATTTATCATGCTGTCACATAAACATTTTGTAACAAATAATCACGTATTTATTACCTCGGGTGATAACCAAGATCCAGTTATCACATACAATCATAAAATAATTTTTATAATATAAAATTTAATTTAATTTAATTAAAGGATATAAAAAGTAATGGATACTTTAAGAATAACGTGGCAAAAGAACAGAAATTTTAAGATTACATAACATCCACATTATTTATTAAATAAAATCCAGCCTCACTCTACACTTTCATTGTCGACCACTTTTTTTCGGCCACCGTCCTCCTTTTTCCGCGAACAAATCACCCGCCATCTAAACTCCTCCATTTATGTTTATTATCAATTTCTTTGTCTTAAGAAAGAATAAAACCCACAARAACCCATCATAGATTTATTATAAATATTCTCCTGTTTATCAGTTTGCAACAGTTTCCATTCATAAGCTTTAAAACCGCTCAGAAGAGACAAATCTTCACATCTAAAAAAGCTTTTAGTGTTGTGGAAGAAAGAACCAGAGGAGAAGTATTGTTAGATTTACTAGTAGAGACCATAGAAGGGGAAGGGGAAGGGGAAGGGGATGATGGAGTTGAACTCCACAAAAATATTACCATGAGGTAAAAATATATTTTGGGATCTTACTAGGCGTCATGCATAACACTTGTTATTGATTATGTGGTTTTCAGTCTCACCAGTGGCGGATCTAAGAGCGCCTGAGAGCTTGGATGCTGCTACCTAGAAGCATCAAGGGTAGAGATTTTTCGGAAGTACTTGAGTAAGAATTGAATTTTTGAAGGCATAGTAACATCCGACTATCTAGTTTACTAGGGATTTGATTATTAGGTTGTTATTTATGTTTCGGTTCTCGAATATTGTACTTGTTTAGCGAACTTGAACTTTCTCTTTAAGAGTTTAAGCCGCTTTATGTTTAGGAAAATTTAAAGTCGTATGGAAGGTATTTTCTCATTTTAAATTTGAGGGTGTTTTATATTCATTAAGAATAGTTATATCACCAATAGTAACTAATAAATATCAACTCAAGTCTTCAAACTTTTGTAAGCAGTGATTTATGACTCTAAATCATCCAATTAGTTATTTAATATAAATCATATAAATCCTACAACAAGCTATTTTGCATTTTAAGGAATCTACGGTTTTGTGTGTGATATGAAAAAATTATTCAAACCACATATGTGATTTGCTTTACATCAGTACGACACCGCACCACAAACACCTCTAAGGGTCTGTTTGTTGGCAATTTAATGAGTTTAATGGGACTTACAGGTAGTGGCTTAATGATATATAAAGTAGCTTATTCAGTAAGTTTCTAGGAGAAAACTTTATGCATAAAGCCAAGTTTTTTTAAAAAACATATTCCAACTAAAAGAACTCTCGTAAACGGAAAACATTGTTAATCTATACAGACAGATTAATACACACAAACAACTTTATACACACAAATAATGGAAAACGAAGCAAAGATTTCATTAACTCCATGTAAACATAACAGATACAACTCCTTGATATTATTCTCACTTTGTCATTTAAAGCGCTTTTGTTGTTTTAATTTGTTATGTTTTAATATGCTGTGAAATTTTATATCTTATTAATGATCTATATATAGTTTAGTACGGGTGTAACAGAGCTTTCAAAAAGATTAGGACGACTATGATATTAGCAGCAATATTTTTAAATGTTGGCTAAGAATTTTGTGCAGAAGAAGTAAAAGGGTGTACTAAACAATCCAGATTAGAATAATAAATTAAATGATACCCCTATAATTGTTTTTGTTACATCTTGTGAATTGGTAATGACATGCATTTTTGGTCATTAAACCGGTGACTAGAAAGTTATATTTGCAAGTCATCACCTCTAACAAAAACATAGCGTAACATGATCCGACTTTAAGATCGATTTTACTTTGATTATTGTTTAAGAGAGGTGTTTTATAATTGTTATATATTTTGAACATTTAATCTTTAAAATATTTATAAACTGTCATATAAATTAATTTGTCCCTATATTTAAGATATGCATAATCTCCTTATAGCATTAATCACTTTATTTCATCTACTAACAAATGCTATACGAATATAAAAAACGAATTCTAGCTAAGGTGGATGCTAAGACATGTCCTTTTGCACATTAAATGATGTCTTTAGATGGTTGCTCATGGGTTACTGTGTCCATTGAAATAAAGCTTGCAGGAGTGCAAACTATAGGAGGAGACACGACCCCTATAGTTTGCACTTGTGTATTATGGCAATTTGATACAACTCTTTGTGTCGGATTGGCAG
>NC_037542.1:2956798-2958136 GCF_001531365.2 Cynara cardunculus var. scolymus | reverse complement strand
CGACTTAACAAGTTTTTGAAGACATTTTTAATACAAAGTGTCGCATTAGCAACTTTATAGGACACTTTTGAGAAATTGTCCTATAAACTCATTTTTKTATAGGACACTTGTTTTTATAGGACAATTTTTCAAATAGTGTCCTATAAAGTTGATAATGAGACGCTTTATATTAAAAGTGTCCTAAAAAACTTGTACGACATCAAAAAACGTCATATAAACTTAATACAACACCTTTAGATGGGACACTTCATTTTTTGGTCCTATAAACTAAGTCCTATAAAGAGGTCTATTAGGGCATTTAGAATTTGGGAGTGTCCTATAAACCCGATTTTGTTGTAGTGTTTTGTGCTATTTTGCTGCAAGTTTTTATCGATTGATTTGGAATTTAGAACTTGAAACAATCAACCACTGCAAGTTTTTCATTGACTGATTTGAAGTTTGCATGTTTTCTATTCAAATTCATTAGTTTCTAATTTATTACCATTTTAAWACTTACTTCAATTTTAGCTAATCCAAGTATTCTAAACACATAAGATAGCATAATTTTACAAAACCAATTCATAGCTTCAACATAAACACAACTAGAAACCCATTTCAAGAATCCTAACATAAAAACTTAATTAAAAGTGGAAGAAAGCTATACCTCTAGGAAGAATTCGAAGAGTATTTGTGATTGTTCCTTCGATTTCTTCAATAATATGAGAAGAAATTTAGAGAGAAGTAAGAGTTTTTGAGAGAGAGCGAACGATGAAGGTGGTGAAGATGAAGACTTAGACGATGAAACTCGATCTAATTTGAAACATATGGTTTTATTATTTTATTTATATCATTATAAAGAGTTGAATCATTTGGCAAATTTAACCCTTAAACAATCATTGATTGTCATTTAAATATTGTATGATTCAAATAAGCTAAAGTGCATCTTTTTAAAGCTTGTGTCTTATAATTCTCCCCCTTTTAAAAGAGATTTCGTCCYGAAATAAAATATAGACATAAAACTCACATCGATTAAAAAATTAAGGATACTCCTTTCACATATGCTCTTCAGTTTTCCCACATTTCTAATGATTCTTTCAAAGAACTTATACGAAATGATTCACTCTCTTCCGTTTACATCTCTCATCATATCAAGAATTGCTTCAGTCTTTATAGCGCTAAGACAAATTAGTAGAGCTAATTGGTAGGCCACATCTCCAACGTTCCGCAGAATTTTAAAGGGACCCATAAATCTCAGGCCTAACTTTCTGTTGAGATTGAAACATCTCAAAGGAACGGTGTCTTACCACGAGTTTGATGGTATTATTTCTTTTAAAAATTTATCATTATTACTGAAAATAC
>NC_037542.1:2920030-2956532 GCF_001531365.2 Cynara cardunculus var. scolymus | reverse complement strand
AAGGGGATGGTTTCAATAAATCATTTTATTGAGTGATTTAATAATAGGATGAGAAGATGTCGTCATTGGGTTTAAATAATACTATGATGCTTTAATCTAGAATGGTAACTTTATGTAGTTACACGATGGTTAGATTGATGTTTCGGGTTGTTATCATGTTATGTGAATTGTGATTTGAATCATGCAAGGAGGTTTATTTAGAGGAGTTGCTTWCATAAATTTTCGTATAAGGTTATATGTTTTTAGTAAAAAGTTTGTAGTGGCTTTGTTGTACCGTTTTGTAAGATGAGAGCTTATACGTACGTAAACCTAATATGGTTCGCTATATGTAAATTATGTATGAGATTGTGGGTTGTTACAATCATAAAATAATTATCATAATATAAAATAAAATTTAATTTAGTTATTGGATATAAAAATTAATTATAACAACCTGGAAGAGTGGAATTAGTTTGTTCTAAATTCTTTAAAATGGAGATCCGATAAATTTGGAGAACGTATTAAAATTTATTATTTATGGTTTCATCGATAAGGGTTTTTGAAATTAAAGGTTTAAAAGAGAGACATATGAATTGTAGTGAATGTGATCTTCAAAAAAAAAAAGAGAATTTGTAGAAGATATTMGTTATAAACAACAACAGTATAAAAGAAAATCATTTTAATATAAATATTTTAATAACAAGTTATTAATTATGTTGCATATCATAAAAAAATTATTATGAATATTTGATCTAAAAAAATATTTATTGCTGTCATATAAATGTGGATACATATTTGTGTGTGTGTATTGTATACAATTATTATACAAAATTAAAAAATGGTTCAATAAATGAAGGTATTTAGGATTTATTTGAATTTTTTTGAAAACGGTTTTGTATATGTTATTACAATATTTAATGCATATTTTGCAACACGATGACGATACAAGACAACATGATTTTATTTTGAATTTAAAAGAAAAATAAACCGACCAAATAAAATAGAAAATATACCCGATACAGGCCTTAATTATAGTTATATATATATATATATATATATATACACACACACATTAAAAAATATCATTTATGTTTAGATGAATAATATTAATCACTTTTATCTACTATCAGTCTATCTATATGAACATAAAAAACAAATTCTAGCTAAGGAGGACGCTACGACATGTTCTTTTGCACATTAAATGATGTCTTTAGATGGTTGCTCATGGGTTACTGTGTCCATTGAAATAAAGCTTGCAGGAGTGCAAACTATAGGAGGAGACACGACCCCTATAGTTTGCACTTGTGTATTATGGCAATTTGATACAACTCTTTGCGCCGGATTGGCAGCTCCTATGTTGATCTGCTCGAGTGTGATGCCTGCACAACTATTAGGACTTTTGCTACACAAAATGTTGATTGCATYAGGTTTCGAAGAAGTCCCATGGATGTCTTTGAAGGTAACATCGCTTACATGAACCACGGGYGCCTGTTCATAAAAAGGAAGAAAAACAAATTACAAGAATTCCATTGATACACACCTTTATGATAATGATGATGATGATAATAATAATCATAGTAGTATAAAGATAATAACAAAACTAAGACATACAATGTCATTGCATTGTTTATGCGGGCAGTAAAATTGAGTGAGTATGATGGGGTTTTCAACAGCCACCATTGTTATGTTACTAAATGTGATATCGTCCGCCAAACCCGACCCTCCCTGAAAGACATTGAAAAATTAGAGTACTTGGATTAGATAATGATTAAGGCATATATAAATGGTAAAAGCAAAAATGTATTTAATTACATTTTGAACTAAACGGAGAAGATAAGTACCAAAATACATACCGGAACGGTTTTGACTCGAGCTCCATTTTGAGTGGCGGTGAACGTGGTGTTGATAACTGTAACATTACGTACAATGTCTGTTTTGCCATTTCTTCCAAGGCTTCCAACACTAGAAAAAAAAACCATAAATCGAATTAACTAACGGTATTATCTAAATAATTGCTTGTTTAATGATATGATAAAATTAACAAACCTTACGCCATGACCTGGGCCACAAAAGAGACCATCAATGTGGATGTTGGAGCTACCACCATTGATGGCAATGCAATCGTTACCTTAAAATATATATATAAAAAATCCAAACATTATTAATCACAAATAATGAATTACTTTAATTAAAAAAGGCACCATAATTAGTACAATGTTATATATATACACCTGTTTGGATGGTTCCACCATTCACATGAACACCATTTGTAGCYGAAATGTCGATGCCATCGGTGTTCGGACTCTCCTTAGGTGCGATTAGGGTGACGTTGTCGACTATGGCTCCATCACAAGCATTTATCGATATATGGTTTTTTGGGCTATTTTTGGAGGTTACTTTTATTAGCTTAACCCCATTACAATGGTGAAATCCTAAAGCCTGTATACATTTATCATTTATTATTTAATTAATGAACCAAATTTTATTTAATGAAGTYGAAGAAATTAATCACTTACCGTGGGATTTGTTTCACAATTATTAGTCTGAAATGAAAGAAACAATGATTGAAGGTTAGAAAATACATATCGATATATACAATATGATTGTATAAATTAAATGAATAACCAATCACCTTCTCACAATCCCACCAGCCTGAATCACCTTGACCTTCGAATTGTCCAGGCCCAGTTATAATAAGGTTTTCGACATGTTCAAAATTAAGCCAAGTATCAGCCTCAGGGTTCCAGTCTTTCCTAGGTATTGCCTTAACAGTCCCTATGACCTACAAACACATAAATGTATCCCATGAAACTAAATAATGTACAAATTCAATATCTAATCTCTTAATTCTTCTCATAATAATGTATCTAATTTACACATGTGTTTTTTGTTTTTACTTACATTGACGACCATAGTTTTAGGTTTGCATGGACCTCGAAAGGTCGTTGGTCCAACAAGAAAGTTTCCGCTAGGTAGCATCAAATTTCCAGTCRAACTGCATGCTACATTCCATGCATCTTGCAACGCCTAGAAAAGGTGGAAAATTAGAAAACATAAAATGAAGGCATAGATCTTATTTAGAAGCACGAGTTTTAAGTATGCATGGTCACCAATTTATCGTCGGTGATGCCATCTCCAATAGCTCCAAAAGTAGTTACATCAGTTATAGGTTGAGACTGTGAGATAYTGATGATCGTCAGAATGCAAGTAATCACAAGTTTTATGCAATTGGCCTGCATTAATAAAATAAATTAGCTTTTTGAATTAATCAAACAAAATTAAGAGATAGCAAATAGAAGCTTAATTACCATGAGTATGATGAACAAAATGATAATGTTGATGGGTTTTTCTTACGAATTGCATGGTTTTAAGGTATATATTTATAGGGAATAAAAAACGAATTTATTTTTGTAAAGTATTTATTAAAACTTTATCCAAAATTATGAATTTCATGAGATTTAGTTTCCTTTATATTTTTAGGGAAACGATTGTTTTTGTTTTAAAACAATTAAGTTTTGAGTTTAAAAAAGATGATATTTCCAATCATTATCTCTATACATTATCTAATTTTGGATAAATAAAATCTATTTGATTTTAAGATGTACTCCCAATGTTTATATTTTTTATTTATTTTTTAATTATTAATTACGTAATAAGTTTGAATGGGACAAATTTGTATGGCTTTCTATTTAATCATAATCTTATTAATTTTTAGTGTTAATATATTTGTTCCTTACTTTAATATATTTATGTCATAGTTAGGGCAGTCAAACCAACTCCCATACGAGCTCCCGGCGGTTTATTCATCTGACCGTAAACTAGAGCCACTTTTGATTCTGCTTAGAGTATCTCCATTAACTGATAAAAGGATATTATGAGATATACACGAAATACATGTAGGATCATCATTTCGCAAGGTACGGAATGTATCGTCAAATATTAAAATTACAACCATCTTACAAGATTAGGTTCATACAAAAAACTACCGACTTTACAAATCCACCGCCAAAAGCATCTTTAATGACTTTTTTACCAACGAATTTCACTATCTCGTCGGCAAAAATAGACTGTTGCCGATGAATTTAATATAACGTGCACCTAAATGTTGCATTAACCAGTTGTCTTGTCAAACCCGATGGTAAAAATATTTTTATTATTCTAACGGTAAAAGTAATTTGAATTATTAACAATTTTTTCGTATACACTTTTGTCAGCATACTTCCTAACTCTGACAACAAATGTATTTTTGTTTCATTAGCAATCTTTTACTTAGATTTTTGTTCAACGGACGACATTTTAAATCCCTTGACAAAACCCTAAAAAATCCTTCACATTGGGAAGGTGGAGCGGATGTACATGGACCAACGACCTTCTTAGTAAGTCCACCCCTACGACTCTAGATTTACTCCATGTTTGTTGACTAAAACGGGACACAAGCTCCAAGCAATATGGCACATTACAACCTAGTTGGATGCCTTATGACGCATTACAACATGTACTTTCAAAATATTTAATGTGGCATATTATAGAATAAATATTATTAAATTAAGTTAATTTAAAAAAAAACCTATATTATTGTAACATCCCTCTTCCACATGGTCTAGAATGGGGATGTCACTAACGAGACTTATATAAAGTCATAACTAATTCAGAGCTGCAAATAAACTCCGAACATAGAGTACAACTTTCAATGTATGCTTTACCAACCAAAATTTAAAGTTTCAAAAACTGTTTATAGTTTTTTTAAGGCAAAAAAGTCTAAAAACTCCAAAAGTTGCAGGATCGATCTCAAGTCCCGCCATTATTAGTCACTTCAAACCCGTCGTGTCAGAATACAAGAAACACGATTGAGAATAGGGCTCAGTGAACATATTATAATATGAATTCAGAACAACAAGAGGTAAGAACAATAACAAAGTGGAAGACGTACAATTCAATTAAAATAAATTCATAGAAAATCAAGACGACTCACAATTTTTGCTTCAAAACATAATATAAACAAAGTATGTCAATTTCTATTCGAGTGTTCGTGGGGTGGCTAAGCCAGATGAACCATTGGACCGGCATGCAGAAACACAGCTGAGTCCTCCGTGTATTTAACCATTGTCATATGTTTTGTGGGTAATATTCTAGGATCAATCCATCCGCTCTCGAGCCAATAAGATTCGTTTAGTCTCCACGATCTAGTTCAAGAAGCCACAATTGAGCTTAACCCTGTGGACCGAGTCCAACTGAAGGACGTCATGACTACAAAGTCGCCATAGAAGACATCCTAACGAAGGTGCCCATTAATCGACTAGCTTTGAAAACAAATAAAATTAGATATGTGCCCCTATTCGGATGATATTCATAAAAAATCAAGTTTCAATGTACCTCACAAAAATCAAAAACCACACTCTAATTCTTCTAATAATCTATTTGGGTCCTAATTGTTTTTAAACAAATTAGCCGTCAAAAAGGACAAGTGGATACGCATTAAGGAATCAAACTCAACACTTAGTCTAGTGCAGTTTCATCCCCTACACTTACAACTTATTTCTTTCTTGTTTTTCAGCATATTTATATTAATTTAAAGGCCAATGCAAACTCTATTTTCGACAATGAAAGTTGCACTATGATCTTTTAGGAGACTAGTCGCTTTGGAATCACCTCATTTCAAGCATCAATTGATTTTGTACAAATTTTTAAAAACAAAGTGTGTTGATCCTGAGTATATTGTGATCAGTATAAAAATCCATTGTTTTGAGCCGCATAGAATCACTACTGTAACACTTCAAGATCCATATTTGCATATAATCATGTATTTCATATAACAAAAAAACTCAATAGTATACATTCGGTCCCAACAAGTACAAGAAGCTATATTACAAAATAAACAACCAACTTTCTTTTTCTTAACATTCTTGTACCTAACTAGAATATATATAAAATATTCCTAGATCAACAGATAACATGCTCTTCTTTATAAACCATGTAAGCACGAAAAGCAAAGTTCACAGTTTCCCCTTTCTCTTATCTCTTGATAATACCTAACCTGCAATTCACATTTTTGAAAAACAAAATTAGGGTTAGACCATGAGGTCTAGTGAGAAATCCCTTTTTATGCAATTACAGGATGGAAATAACCAAAACCTATTATAAAATTTATATTTGTAATTATACAATTTATATAACCTTTTGATAAAATGTAACTCAAATATTGCAATCAAATATGGATTTATAAATCTTCCTCGTTGCACATGGAGTGTGATTACTCAGATCCTCTCTTCACTTTGTGCGAGATTCTCAAATTCCTCGCATCACTTTGTACGGGATCACCCAGAGATCCTCTGGCAACCAATCAGGGCAAAGACAAGCTAAAACAAGGCTACTAAATGCTAACTTAAAGTTTGGGCCAACTCAAAGCAATATGACCACATGATATGATCAACTAGTGCTTCTGGTCATTGACTAAAAGTAAAAGGAATCTAGAGGCAAGACAACCATAGCCCCTCTGGACGGCCAGAGCCTCTGGTCTTACCAACCAGAGCTTCTGGTCTCAAACTTTTAAGACCAAAATTGCATAACCAACCAGACGCCCTCTCCAAGACTAGAGCCTCTTGTCTGTCTAATTAGAGCTCAAGAAAAATAAGAAAATGAGCTATACTTGATATCAAATAGATTTTTAACATAACCAGAGGTCCTCTAGTTAAATATGGAAGTTAACTAGAGCCTCTTTGGTCCTCTACCAAAGGTTGGAAATAGTTAAGTTCAAAAGGTTTTAGTTATAAAAATTATGCTTGGAACTAAAAGATTGGATACATAGCTCGAATACAGAGCTTGGACTTACCATTAAAGTCCAAGATACAAAGCCTCCGCATAGCACATACAGAGCCTCTGGGTCAAGATATGTTAAACATTTGCATAACTTGGATCTTTGATTACAACCATAGGCCTTCTAGTTTGATATGAAGACCAACCAAAGCCCCTTTGGCTCCTCTTCAATCCTTTATTTTATTGAAATAACTTGAAGTATAACCATCTAGAAACCAGACCAACCCAACGACATTGTTAATTCATAGCACAGCCAATCAAAGCCTCTCTGATTACAAACAATTTTCTTCCGCATCATAAAAACATTATTATCACATCGATTAAAAGCAACAATCCCAAGTCCTCGTATCACACAGAGGCGATAACTCAAGATCATTGCATCCCATGGATGCAATAACAAAACATGTGATCAAAACTCAGATTTCACAATTGCCACATTTATTCTAATGTACACCTCTCCTTGTTATGTCACCCATATCCCAATGTACACATATTCTTGATATGTCACCCTTATCCCAAAGTACAAATATTCTTCATATGACCCTTATTTCCACATAAAATATAACCATAACAAATCTATCCTTTTTGCCAAAAAAAAAATGGCATCAAAACAGTTCCATAACAAGGACTCATATTAAGAACTTTTACAGTTCTACACCCAATTTCATCATCAACTCAAAACAGCTTCAAGAACAGTTTGCCTTCTTTCATATAAGAACCAACTAGTTCAGTATTTTCAAATACTAAATATAGAAAGTTGATAATATAAACTCACCTTATATTCACGTATACGCAGATAAATTTCACAGCAGTAATTTTAAAATATTACCACAAAATCACGTAAGAATTCACCCAAGAACACACATACAGTGTAAGAGTTTTCTTTCTCTTCACTTCTCTCCAAAACAAAACAGATAAGATAAATCTTATCTTATCACTTTTATACTACCATACAAATTTCACAGGCAGTGGAGTTAAATAGTTTTTATAATCATAATTTTCACATTCATCCCTATGAAATAAATTATACATAAAATCATAGGCAGTGGTATTTATAAGTTAATAAACACATAACAGTTTAAAATTTATTTACTTACCAATTACATTTCAAAAACCACCCCAAAATTATACAACCAAAAAACCCGGTTATCACAACTACAAGATTTGAGACCCTTCATAACAGTTGTAATATACACTTACAACTTTGTATCTGTAATATTTGAGCTTATTTCTATTTACGGTTTGTGATCTATGCACTATTAAACTACTGTACCTACACTTTTATTTAAATTTGATTTCCACATTTTTTTCGACTCACTTTTATGATCCATACTTCATGATTTTCTATATTTATATGCTCTAAAATGTACTTTAACATACTAAACATTAAATAGAAGTTCAATGATTATTATCCTAAGTTTAATCATGCAATTTTGCTCTCGTAAGTATTTAATCGAACACTCGGTGTATAGTTGAACATATAGACACAATCTCACCAAATTAGTTCCATATTTTACCATTTTAATTCCTACTTCAATTTTAGCTAAGCCAAGTATTCTAAACACATGACATAGCATAATTTTACAAAACCAATTCATAGATTCAACATAAACACAATTAGAAACCAATTTCAACAATCCTAACATAAAAACTTAATTAAAATAGGAAGAAAGTTATACCTCTAGGAAGAATTTGAAGAGTAGATGCCGAATTTGTGATTGTTCCTTTGGTTCCTTCAATAATTTGAGAAGAAATTTAGAGAGAAGTAAAAGTTTTTGAGAGAGAGAGAGAGAACGACGAAGGTGGTGAAGATGAAGACTTAGACGATGAAACTCGATCTACTTTGAAACATATGGTTTTATTTATTTTATTTATATCATTATAAAGAGTTCAACCATTTGGCGATGGCAAAAAAAAACCCAAAACCGAGGGTGAAAACCGAAAACCGAACAATTAGGGTCGGTTTCGGGACCTCTTAACAGGTACGCTACGAGATTGGGGGGAGTTTCGGGGATTATATTGGGGACGGTACTCACCGACCCGGACCGGCCCGATATATATATATATATATATATTATAAATTACAATTTAATAAATAATAGCCCAAAACATATAAATTCTTAAGCCCACCTTCTTAATGGACCAGCCAAACAACTATGAGTCTTAGAGTCTATCATCGAATCATATGATTGTCGTCTACTCTCTAGTCTCTACTCGTCTTCTTCGTCTCCACTCTCCTGGACGATCTACTGCCTTAGCCTCGCCGCTCGCACTCGCAGACCGCAGTCACTCTCGCCTCTGCCCTACTGCTCTCCTCAGTCCTCACGCATGTATCGCCTACTACCCTACTGCCCTCCTCACGCCGGTATCGCCTACTATCCTACTGCCCTCCTCGCGCCAATATCGCTCTCTCCTACAGATCCTCACGCCGTGACCTAAGTCCCTGTCGACAGACAAAGTCGACCCCTCTATCTCTCGCTCTCTCCTCTCTGCCTCCAGTAGTCTGGTGCTGCAATTGAAGGTACTTCCATTCTTCCAATTACAAATGTTGAAATTTAGAAATTAGATAGTAGATACTTCCATTCTTCCAATTGTGAAGAGCACCTAATGCATCTCCTTTGTTACTTCTAATGGTCTTGTTAGTTCTAATTGTCTTTGTTGTAATTTGCTCAATAACCTTAAATTAGACAGTAGATACTTCCAAATGTTGAAATTTACAAATTAGACATTCTTATTGGCTTGTCTTGTTACTTCTAATTGTCTTTGATGTGATTATATTCACCATTTGTATTGTCTTGTTACTTCTAAATGTCTTTGCTATGATTATATTCACCATTTGTATTGGCTTGTCTACTTCTTTACATAATATAATTGGGATTTTGTTTGAACTTATGGTTTTCTGTAAATATTTTAGGCATTAATAAATCCTATAGAACTTTAGAACTCTATATAACCCTAAAAAGTATGTGAAGCTTGTGGCATGCCGCCTACTATCATCTTAGATTAGATACATTATTCATTCTTTGGGTCTACATACATTTCACTCCTCAATCCTCAATTCCTCATGTATTCGTTAGTTATTCTAAGTGAATATTAGAACTTGGTTATGGTTATCGGTTTCGGGGACAGGGACTCTAAAAACCGGCCCGAACCCGGCCCGTTGCCATTCCTAGTTAACCCTTAAACAATCATTGATTGTGATTTAAATACGGTATAATTCAAATAAGCTAAAGTGCATCTTTTTAAAGCTTGTGTCTTATAATTCTTCCCCCTTAAAGAGAGATTTCGTCCTGAAATAAAATATAGACAGAAAACTCACATTGATTAAAATATTCAGGATACCCAATCCGCATATGCTCTTCAGTTTCCCACATTTCTAATGATTCTTTCAAAGAACTTTTACAAAAGGCTTCATTCTCTTCCGTGTACATCTCTCATTGTGATCAAGAATTGCTTCAGTCTCATAGCGATAGGACAAATCAGTAGAGCTAATTGGTAGGCCATATCTCCAACCTTTTCTAGAATTTTAAAGGGACCCATATATCTCAGGTCTAACTTTCCTTTAAGACTGAAACATCTCAAAGGAACAATGTCTTACCACGAGTTTGATGGTATCATTTCTTCTAAAAATTTACCATTATACTGAAAATACGAGTTTAGAAACTACAACTATTATGGAAGTTCTAGAGAGCTCTTTAAACATAGAAATGAATCGACTGTCTCGATCAAGAATAATCGACAGTGGAACACCGTGACGTGTTACCACTTCATCAATATACAGTTTCGCTAGTCGATCCATAGAATACGATTCTTTCGTTGGTAAGAAATGAGCAGACTTGGATAATCGATCCACAACAACCCATATAGCATCAAAGCCTTTCGGTGTTCTAGGTAGCTTGGTTATGAAATCCATAGTAATGTGATCCCATTTTCAAACTGGAATTTCTAACGACTCCAACTTACCGTAAGGTTGCTGAGCTCTACCTTCACTTGCAAACAAGTCATACACTACTCAATATGCCTCGCTATATCTATCTTCATTCCCGGCCACCAGCAGAATTGTTTCACGTCTCGATACATTTTATTCGTACCCGGGTGAATGGAAAAACAAGTTTTGTGAGCTTCACTCAATATTCTCTCTCTGAGATTACCATAACGTGGCACCCAAACTTTATTCTAGAAACACAACAATTCTCAACTGTTTTTTACTAACTCTGTCAATAAACCAACGAGTTGCTCTTGCTTGATCTTATCTTCTTCCACAGCTTCACTTTTGAAACTTTGCAATTCCTTGTTAATGCTCGGCAATAATTTTGTCCTTAAGGATGTAGCTTTAATCGTACCACTCTTTTCTTTACGGCTCAATGCATCAGCTACCACATTAGCCTTACCCTGATGATACAAGATCTCACAATCATAATTACTAACCAATTTCAACCATCGTCTTTGGCGTATATTAAATTCTTGTTGATTGAACAAATGTTGCAAACTTTTATGATTGGTAAAGATTTGGCACTTAGTTCCATATAAATGTCTCAGATCATCAAAGCAAAGACTACTACCACCAGCTCCATGTCGTGAGTAGGATATTGTTTTTCATGTTCTTTTAACTGTCTTGAGGCATAAGCGATAACCTTTCCGCGTTGCATCAACACGCAACCCAAACCTAGATTCGAAGCATCACTATAGACCACAAAATTTTCCATATGATTAGGTAAGGATAGAATTGGAGCGCTGCACAACATATCTTTCACATTCGGAATGCTTCCGCTTGTACCCCTTTCCACTCGAATTTCATATTATTTTTCATCAGTTCGGTCAATGTTGTAGCAATACGAGAAAAGTCATGTATAAACTTTCGGTAATAGCTTACCAATCCAAGGAAACTCTGTATTTCTGTTGGCGTTTACGGTGCTTCCCACTTCTCAATGGCTTCAATCTTGGGTGGATCTAATTTAATACTCACATCAGAAATGACATGACCCAGAATTTGGACTTCTCGTAGCCAAAATTTACATTTCGACATCTTTGCATATAATTTATCTCGCTTCAACAGCTCTAGAATCAATCACAGATGATTCACGTGCTCTTCCTCAGATTGAGAGTATATCAGTATATCATCGATAAAAACAATAACAAATTTATCGAGATATGAACGGCACACCCTATTCATCATGTCCATGAATGTTGTTGGTGCATGTGTAAGTTCAAATGGCATTACTAAGAATTCGTAGAGACCATAGCATGTACGGAATGTTGTTTCTGACACATCTTCTTCTCGTATCTTTAGCTGATGATAACTAGATTGTAAATCAATCTTTGAAAAGTAACTCGCCCCAATTAACTGATCAAATAAATCATCAATTCTTGGGAGTGGATACTCGTTCTTGATTGTCGACTTATTAAACTCATGGTAATTGATACACATCCTCATCGATCCATCTTTTTTCTTTAGAAACAATGTTAGTGCACCCCACAGAGATGTACTTGGTAGAATAAAGCCTTTGTCGAGCAATTCTTTCAATTTTGACATTAATTCCTTCAGTTTAGACAGAGCTAATCTGTATGGTGAATGAGCAACTGGGCGGCTCCAGGTATCAATTGGGTCTGAAACTCTATTGGTCGATCAGGAGGTAAACTTGACAAGTCTTCTGAGAATACGTCTAGAAATTCACTTACGACTAGAATATTCTCTAACTTTCTCTAATTTTTCTTCATATCAATCATGTAAGTGAAAAAGCTTACACACCCTTTCTGCACATATCTCTGAGCCTTTAAAACGGAAATAAGGTTGGAACAACGGTCTCGTCTATAGCCATAAATTATAACCGGCCCCTTCCCTAGTAAATTTATATGAATCATTATTTTATTAC
This sequence comes from Cynara cardunculus var. scolymus, assembly GCF_001531365.2. Classification (NCBI taxonomy): domain Eukaryota; kingdom Viridiplantae; phylum Streptophyta; class Magnoliopsida; order Asterales; family Asteraceae; genus Cynara; species Cynara cardunculus. Next base: position 2,943,867 of record NC_037542.1, on the reverse strand, counting down.
AGATTATGTTATCTTGGTTTTTAGCTAACAAATCCATACCCACTATTACATTAAATTCCCGCAATGGCATAGAGAATAATTGAATAGGTACATCCCACCCCTCTACTATTACAAAAACAATCATCAAAAACTTCCTTAACCATAACTTCACTATCATTTGAGGTTTCTACCATCAAAGCATCATCTAACACCTTAGACTTTAAGCACGCACATCCAATAAATGAAGGCGACACAAATGAATAATTTGCACCATAATCAAATTAGACTTTGGCACATACTGAATTAAAAAAAATGTACTTGTCACCACTTCCGGGTTTTTTTCAGCTTCACCTCTCATCATCTGAAAGGCTTGTCCTCTTATCAACGTTTCTCCATGTCTTACCTCTCCACAGCCACTAGGAATATTTTGGTTAATTATCGATCCCTGGTTGGGTTGATTGCCCTAGAATAACCGTATCCCCGTCCATTTGCTTGTGGACAGTTAGAATGAATATGATGGGGAGAATTACACATAAAACATCGTCGTACTGCTCTACAATCTTTGGCCAGATGACCCGATTCCTGACATTTGTAACACGTTCGTGGGTTAGTGTTACATTCCCCTTGATGTACTCTATGGCATCGGGAACATGGTGTATCGATAAACCTTTGTGTTGGACAATTTTGGATTCCAGTAAACTTAGGTCTGCAGAAATCAACCACTATCTCATCCCCTTTCCTCTTCTCCCCAATTCTTACTTGTATTGCCAATCATTATCTAATTCCAGAATCTCCACAACATCAACCACTGCTTGAAATGTATCTGGATTTTTGGAAATCACATACTTTCTGAGGTTGGGTTTCAAACCCCAAATATACTTTCTCACTTTGTTGCCTTCAGTAGCAACATATGCCTCGACAAATCGAGACTATTCCATGAATATTTCAATATATTGATGAACCGTCATACTGCCCTGTTCCAATCGAAGAAATCGTTCTCTAGTTTTTGTATCACAGCTTCAGGACAATATTGTACTTTAAACTTTGCAACAAAATCCTCCCAAGACATTGTATCCAGAATATTTGCATCTGAACTCATCATAATTTCCCACCAATACAGTGCACTTGACCCCAATCTCGATACAGCAAACATTACTTTATCTTCTTTCATCATTTTTTAGGTCTTTATAATCAATTTTGTTTCTTTAAGCCAACACATGGCTTTAACAGAATCATGCTCACCCGAAAACTTAGGAGGCTTGAATGCAAGAAACATCTTAATATCACATCCCTTTGGAACTGAAGATGAGGTAGGTTTTGCAGAGATGGTCGTCCGGTGTACTTGCCCCGACTTCTTCATGGAAATTTGGATTCACCATCATTTTTGGATTATGTTGAGTAGAACGCCCCAGCAAAGATACCAGATTATTCTAGAATTTCCCAATTTGGTCACTAACATTTCTTGAGTAATAAACCCAGGGTTATGATCACGACCTCTGCCCCTTGCTCCGCCCCGTCCATGGCCTGGTGTTGAGCTCTTTTGTACTAAAATCTCTCGCTCAATATGAATTTCATGTTGTATACCTCTCCCTCTTCCTCGGCCCCAACCTCGAGTCCTTGTTTCCATTATTGCAGTAGTTTATGGATTTATTCCAGTATTCAAAATTTCTCTTCCTCGGCCTCTTCCATGGTCCGCAGATCCCTTAGGGATATTCCTTAACGCTGGATTCTCTCCCTCAGGATTCATAGATACATTTCTAACTGAACTTATAGGATTATCTGCCATTTTATCTTATCGCTCTTAACTACAACAATTAACATGTATACAACTAATCACATACTTAAATATAATAAGATGTTCAAGTTCAAACAAGCACCTGTAAACTCATGATTACATTGGCCGTATGTAATCTAAATCTATCATACTTGCCATTACTTTAGACCCAATTATATTTAACACATTCCTAGGCTCGAAATCTCAGTGGAACCTATTATCATACAATTAATACATCTAGTTTAAGTCTAAGTACCATAGAAGTATCTAGATCTCTAAAACCAAGGCTCTGATACCAATTGTAACAACCCAACAAAAACCAGATGCCAAAATCCATGTCATAACATATAACAGGTTCCAATATATACAACAAATTAATTATATCCATACATATCAGCAAAAAGTCTGAACTCAAAAAAACCCTTTCTAACAAAAACTAATCCAACAGTTAATTAGATCTTTCCTTTGCCTTTATCCTACCACCTGAGTTGACCTGCAAAAATAAACTTTACAATAAATGAGAGTTAGACCGAAAGGTCTAGTGAGTGATTTCCCTCAAAACCTACCATAAAATAATAATAAATTTAGTCCAGATTTCAATGGTTAGAACTATCACGGATGCCCCACCATCTATCGTAGTTAAACTGCCAACTATCGTGGCTGTCCTACCATATATCGTGGTTAAACCCACCAATTATCACGACTGCCCCGCCATCTATCGCGGTTAAACCCACCAATTATCGCGATTGCCCCACCAACTATCGTGGCTACCCCACCATCTATTTCGGTTAAACCCGCCAACTATCGCGGCTTAACAATATCTTAGTGATGCACAATCACAATGGTCAAAGTTTGAAACACCCTCATCGAACAACACATGGATGATGAACAGCCTCATCGGACAATACTTGGGCAATGAATACCCTATTTGACAACACTTGGACCATGAACACTATCCGGACAACACATGGGTGATAACACCTTATCCGGACAACACTTGGGTGATGGACACCCTATCCAGACAAAGCCTTGGGCGATGAACACCCTATCTGGACCAAGCTTTGGGTAATGAACATTATAATAGACTTAGTATATTTCTCAGAATACATCAACATATTAGTTCGAATCCAATATATCACATAATTTCATGTATCAAAGTAAATCACATGATACGTAATAACACATAATTTACCAAAGCTTTGTAAAAACTGACTTTGTCCGAAGTTACTCAAGATCTCACCTTGCACTCTCTGCTTCTTTCTCTCTTTGAATAAAACCACCAAAACCCTCCCAAAAACTCTACTCCAACAATATATATGAAATTCTGAGGAGGGGAGGGTGAGGCAGTGCATGGGCATGCACCATCCCCCCCTGTGAAAACCGAAGTCCAAACTCATTTATTGGACCAAACAATTCTAAATCACAAGTAGATGACCACTATTTCACCATTGGTCCCATATATATTTCAACAAATGCTAGAGTTTACCCCTGAACTTTTCATCACTAATTATTTTGAAATCCGATCAACTAAACTTAAAACTGAACATTACAGGTACAATCAGATGAAAAGTGAAGGGGAAATTATGAAGATTTTATGATTGTTTGAATGTAGATTTTTGGGATGATTTGAAGTCATTTGTACCTAATTATTTGTTATGTATACAAATCTTGTACTAGGATTATGTGGAGAAATTTGGTAGCTACTTTTGTAATTTATCTTTTGTGTATATTGGGACCAATTGTGTAAACTTGTATTTCATGATATATGAAATATGTGGTTATATGCAAATGTGATTATGGGGTGTTACAAGTTTGGTATCAGAGCCTAAGTTTAAAAGATTTAGGTATTCAGTATGATGTCTAGATTTAAACTGTATTATTTGCATATTAAGGGTCCCTAACATTCGTAGAACCTTTGGAATAAATATGATGGGTTAAAAGAATGATATGTAAGGTAAATTCAAATTACAACTGGTCAATGTAATCATGGGTTTACAAGTACATATCTGTGCTTGGAAACCTTATTATATTTAGAGAATGTGAATATGTGAATATTAAATTTGTAAATTGGCAGATGTTAGGTCAATCTAGAAGGTCTGAAAATATCACGCTCATAAGCCCAAACGAGAGAGAAAGTTCACCTGAAAACGTTTCTGAAAATCTACCAATGGGTCGGGGTAGAGGAAAAGGCCGAGGCAGGGGTAGAGGAAGGGGACGCGGAAGAGGAAAAAGTAGGCATCCTGAAGTTCATCCAGATCAAGGTGAATCTATTCAGAAAAACATTGATGAAGAACCAATTCAACATCCTAAGTATGTTACTCGGGATATGTTAGCAGAAGAAATGAGCAAATTAAGAAATACTTTGACTTATATTCTGGGAGTACCTGCCAAAGTGGAAACAGAGCGAGTAGATATTAACCCATAAATCCAATCTACAAATACAATAAGGGGTGATATCAAGATGTTTTTGACGTGTAAACCCCCAACTTCTTCCGAAAAAAGAGATCATGTGCTAGCAATGTGCTGGCTGAAAGAAATTGAATCAATATTTAATACAAGTAAGTGTTCTTATGAAGATCAGGTCAGATTTTTTGTATCTATGCTTAAGTCTAGTGCTTTATATTGGTGGAAGTAGAGATGTATATTTGGGGATTAAAGTCTTCGATTTGAGAATTTATGGTTGCGATGAATCCCATTACATTTTCATTGGATTAGATACAGCTGAAACAACCGAAAGGAATAAGAATCGGTAGGGGGAAGAAAAGGTAGTTGAAAAGAGGAAGTGGGTGGGGTCTTCAACTGAGTTTAGAAAACTAAAATTTGTGAAAACAGAGAATTGTCCGGTTCAGCGGATCAGTGAATGACCATGTCAAAGATGTCACCATGTCCACCAAGGTGACTATAATTTTGAACAAAGAAAATGCTACAAATGTGGGGAACTGGGGCACTTGTCCAAAAATTGTCGGATGCCCCAACACTATTATCATTGTAATTCTCCTTATCATATCAAGTCGGATTGCCCTTAGCTAAAGAATCTGAGATTTACTCTTGGTGGAAATACTCTAAGTACTCGTGGGAGTCAACATTAGGAGGGGTGAATCTGATAGGGCTAGGGACAGTATTTTCAGATGTCGAGGGGGAGGCAGAGGATATTCCCAATGTGGTAACAGGTATGTTCCTTATAAACTTAGTATATGCAAAGGTGTTATTTGATTTCGGTGCCAAGTATTCGTTTGTAACTCCTTTATTTGTTGGGTATTTATATGTGAAATCTATGGCCCTTGACTATGCATTAGTAGTTATACTGCTAACAATAGTCAAGTATCTGTTACTCATGTGTTTAATAATTGCCAAATTGAGGTTAAGGGATGTGTGTTACTGATCCGTTTATTTCGAATACAGATAAGGGAATTCGATGTAGTGGTGGGAATGGATTGGTTGCCAGAGAATCAGGCCAGCATTATGTGTAATAAAAAGATGATACGTATTGATTCATCGGAGAAAGGGCCAATTTTGATTTATGATGATCGACGAGATCATCACACCAGCCTGATATTTGTTATGAAAGCTCGAAAGTGTGTTCAGAAAGGATGCTAAAGTGTTCTGGCTTATATGGTCGATATGAAGAAAGAAAAAGGTAAACATGAATCCATCTCAATCATCTATGAATATCTTGAGGTATTTCCTGATAAATTGACTAGTTTAGTTCCTGATTGATCTGTTGATTTAGAATTGATCTAATGCCCGGAGAGCACTAGTGGCCAGAACACCATACCGTGTGGCATCGTTTGAATTAAAGGAGAGTTAATGAATCAGCTGAAAGAATTGCTTGACAAGGGCTTTATCAGACCGAGTACATCTCCTTGGGGTGCTCCCGTTTTATTTGTCAAAAAGAAAGACGGGACGTTGAGAATGTGTATCAACTATCGAAAATTAAATAAACTGACTATAAAGAGTAAAYATCATTTGCCAAGAATCGATGACTTATTTGATTAATTAGTTGGGATCAGTTACTTCTCCAAAATCGATTTGCGGTCATCATCAGTTGAAAGTCAGAGAATAAAATATTGCTAAAACTGTGTTCTGAACTAGATATGGGCATCATGAGTTTCTAGTCATGTCGTTCGATTTAACTAATGCTCCAGCATTATTCATGGATTTAATGAATAAGGTATGTAAAGAATATCTTGATAAATTTGTTATTGTATTTATTGATGATATTCTTATATACTCACAATCAGAAGCTAAGCATGTCGAACATCTTCCTCTAACTCTCGAACTGTTAAAGAAGGAGAAATTGTATGCAAAGTTGTCCAAGTRTGAATTTTGGTTAARAGAAGTCCAATTTTTGGGTCACATTGTTTCTAAAGCAGGGRTAAAAATTGATCCTGCAAAGATTGAGGCTATTGAAAGATGGCAAGTACCGAGAACACGCACTGAAATCCGTAGTTTTTTKGGTTTAGCGGGGTAYTGTCRAAAACTTATTCAAGATTTCTCACATATTRCAACACCTTTGACCAAACTGACGAGGAAGAGCGTTAAGTATGAATGGGGAGAGGATCAGATTAAAGCTTTCCAGTTATTAAAAGATTGATTATGCAGAGCTCTGATATTATCGCTACCATATGGGTCGAAAGATTTTGTGGTATACAGTGATGCTTCGAAGTTGGGTTTGGGATGTGTATTGATACAGCAGGGGAAATTTATCGCATATGCTTCCAGACAGTTGAAGAATCACGAGAAATAGTACCCTATGCATGATATGGAGCTTATTGTCTTTGTTTTTGCTTTAAAGATTTGGAGGCATTATCTATTAGGGAGTAAATGTCAGATTGACACTAATCATAAAAGTCTTCAATATTTATTTAACCAGAAGGAATTGAACATGCGGCAAAGACGATGGATCGAACTGGTGAACGATTACGATTACAAAATTCTTTATCACCTCTGGAAGGCTAATGTGGTGGCTGACGTGCTTAATAGAAAAGAAAAGAGTGGAATGATTAAAGCCACTGCGTTAAGAGCAAACTAAATCCCTGACATTCTTAACGAGATTTTGAAGGAATATTAGTAACCCTGACGAAGAACGATAGATGAATTCTATGTTTCCAAGATAGAATCTAGATTCCACATTTTAGGAATAACCGTAAACTAATTTTAGACRAAAGTYACAAATCTTGATACTYTATTCATYCATGTAYCAATAAAATATACAAAGGTYTAAAACCATTCTATTGGTGCCTAGGATTGAAGAAAGATATTGCAAAATACATGGAGGGATGTTTGACGTGTCTACAACTAAAGATTGAACATCAACGACCATATGGGAATTTGCAGTCTTTGGAAATTCCTATGTGGAAATAGGATCATATCACAATGAATTTTATCATAAAGCTACCRYGAACTCCAAMAGAATATGATGYCATATGGGTTAWTGTAGATCGKCTAACGAAATCTTCACACTGTCTACCGATTAAAGTGAATTATCCTTTAGAAAGGCTTGTGAAGATTTATCTCAAGGAAATAGTGACTCGTCACGGTGTTCCCTTCTCAATCGTTTTAAATAGGACAGTCAATTTACCTCAAAGTTTTGGAAGAGCTTTTAGAGAGCCATGGGATCTCAGATTCGGCTAAATACAGTGTATCACCCTTAGACAGATGGGCAGAGTGAAAGAACAAATCAAATTCTCGAAGACATTTTGAGAGCTTGTGTCATCGACTTTTGGGGATCTTGGGAGAATCATTTGCCTTTGATTGAATTTGCTTATAATAACAGTTATCATTCCAGCATCCAAGCGGCACCGTATGAGATTTTGTATGGTAGAAAGTGCAGAAAGTCGTTGTGTTGGAATGAGGTGGGGGGAAACAGTTGGTTAGTTAGGAGATTGTTCGGATACCAACTGAAAATATAGATCAAATCCGAGAAAGAATAAAGACAGCTCAGGACCGATAGAAAAGTTATGCTGACAGACGCCGAAAATCGATTGAGTTCCTGGAAGGAGATTTTGTGATGTTAAAAGTTTATCCGTGAAAGGGTATTGTACGATTTAGGAAGAGAGATAAGCTCAGTCCAAGATATATATTAGGTCATTCATAATTTGTAAAAGGTTGGTACAGTAGCGTATCAGTTAGAGTTGCCTAAAGAATTTGAGGCTATTCACAATACTTTACATGTTTCAAACTTGTGAAAGTGTTTACTGATCCAAATATGGTCATGCCACTACCTGAGGTTCAGATTGATAATAAGTTGAATTTCGTGGAAACCTCGGAGGCCGTCACTGACTAGAAGACAAAGATATTGAGGAATAAAGAAATCAATCTGGTGAAAGTATAGTGGCGTTTTCATAAGGGTCAAACAGCTACTTGGGAACTAGAATCTAAGATGAGAGCTAAATATCCTCAGTTGTTTGATTGAATGAATTCCGAAATGGATTTCTTTTAAGGGAAGGATAATATGATAATTGGGTTTATCGGTTATAAAGTTCGGGGTTTTTTTGAATAAAGGTGGTAACTTGAGCTGTTTATTTTGATTATCACCACCTGATTACTTGTTTATTCCTATTAGTTGAGATATTTGTTATATCTCCTTGGGATGGTAAAAAGAAAAGAAAGAAGGAAAAAATAAAAAGGAGTTTTTACTGTGTGTTTTGGAGCCGAGAAAACAAAACCAAAAGAGGAAGTAAGTAGAAGCTGATTTTTGTGATTCTTGTACTGGATAATTGTTGTCAATTTTCATCTTCATATTTCCATCTCTTTCTGATCATAAGGTGGGTTTTATTTTATAAACTTTCATCTTACTGTGTTTGAACACGAACCATATGGTTCTATACGTGGGGTGTTCTAAAACTATCATTATGCCATTTTTAGCATAATATTGTATTTTGATATGTTAATATCAAATTATTGGAATAAGCCAATAAGGGTAGCATAATCAGGAGAGGTATATTTTGGGATAAGGGTGACATAATCATCTATATGTGAAAACTGGGATTTTGATCATATGACAAACTGTTGTCGTATTTTTATGATGCGATGGCTTTGAGTTATCGCACATGTGTGATGCGATGACTTGGGTTATCGCATTCTATTGATGCGATGAGTTGATTTTGTCGCACCCTTGTGATGCGAGAAGGGAGTTTTGTCGCATCATTGTGATGCAACAAATTGAGTTGTCGCATCCTATTGATGCGACAAACTGTGTTTATCACATACATTGGATGCGATAGATGGTTCCTTGCACTTGTATGTTGTGAGGAAATGGGGTTGTCTCACCCATGTAATGCGAGAAAATTATGGTTTTATCTATATGATGCGACAAGTTTATATGTTATGCGATAAAGGGTATATTTGATTATTTGACGTGATAAATGGCTAATGTCTCATCATTTTGATGCGATAAAAGAGGTTTGTTTGATAAAACTATGTTTATTTGTTATTTATACAAATATGAAATTTATAAAAGTGTTTTTGTGATTTTCACCCCGTAATAGCAATCAAAGAAATTTCTCACTAGACCTCATAGTCTAACCCTCATTTTGGTGTTTTAAAATATGCATTACAGGTCGGATACAATCTAATGATAAGGGGAAGAGAAAACTATGAAGAATTTATGATTGTTTGCATGTAGATTTTGGTATGATTTGATGTTATTTGTTCCTGATTACTTGTTATGTATACAAGTCTTGTACTGGGATTATGTGAAAAAGTTTGTTAGCTACTTTTGTAATTTAGTTTTTGTATATATTGGGACCAATTTTGTAAATTTGTATTTCATGATATATATAAAATATATGGTTATATACAAATGTAATTATGTGATGTTATATAAAATTATGGGTTGTTACAATCATAAAAAAATTATCATAATAAAAAATAAAATTTAATTCAAATATTGGATATAAAAATTAATTACTAAGGGCCTCCTTTACCAACTCAGAAAGTAACCGAAACTTTCAAAATAACGTGGCAAAAGAATAAAAAAAATTAAGATTACATATATCCACATCATTTATTAAATAAAATCCAGACTCATATTACACCTCCATCGTCAGCCACTTTTCTCCAGCCACCATCCTCCGTCCTCCTTTTTCGCCAACAGATCTCTCGCCATCTAAACTCCTCCATTTATGTTTATTATCAATTTATTTACCTTAAGAAAGAATAAAACCTACAAGAAAGCCTTTGGCCTTCTAGAAAGTCAGGGGTTCAAACCTCACCATAGGTGAGGAGGATGCATGAGTTTATTTGTTGCATTTGTCGTATATAAATATTATATACTTTAAAAAAAAACTTGCTAAAGGTTTATTAAAAATATTGATTTTAAATGTTTATGATATTGGGTCTCCTCATGTACATGCATCAACCCCAAAAATTCAAAAGGGTAATCTCCATATCATCCTTTTGTAGATACGTTGGGTGTTATATCGTTTCTCTTTTCTAAATCGTAAGTGTTAGATCCGTCTATTAGCATTTAAGTTTTGGTATTTGAATAGGAAGCAAAAAAGTTTAAGGCCCAAATTTATCTACTTCAAATTTATATAGCTCAGCCTCTGAACCAACCTCAATTAAGGGGCTGTTTGACAGTTGCTGAATGGTTTAGTGTAGAATGATTAAGTGGTCAGGATGATTAAGAGACTCTGTATGATTCAGACATTTTTTAAAACCTATCCAAACAAGAAAATGTCTGACCGAATCAGACCCTTACCTCTTAATGGTATCATTAAGAGGTAAACAAACAACCCCTAAAACATATATTTGCAAAATCAAAAATGGTAATTTAATTTCAAATTTTGCCGATATTTAGATCCATGGTGTAAAGGCTTGTGTTATTAGGATTGGCCCATCCAGACGTTTAACAATAAAAAATTTAAGCCCAATTCCAAATTTCCTTGTGTAATCTGGACTAGAGATGGCCAAGTGGGCACGACCCTCCGGTTACCGGCAGAGGATCGAGATTGGGACCGAGACCGGTTTAGGACTGATCCAGTCTGAGACTGATTGGGACCAGTTTGGGATCGACAGTTAGGGACCGGTTATGGTTTTCATCCAAAAATAAGGCCCGACCCTGGACCGGTTTGGGATCGATTATACGCTCGGCCCAGGGCCGGCCCAATTTTTTTTCAAAAAAATGTATTTATATATGTATTTTTAAACGTATTTTTAGCTTTCTAAGTGTATTTGATTGAAAATCAAATTACAAATTTACAATAAAACATATTTTTTAAGTGTATTTGATTGAAAACTAATTATAARACTATAATAAAATGTAATTTTTAAGTGTATTTGATTGAAAAYCAATTATAAAACTACAATAKAAYGTATTTTTTAAGTGTATTTGATTGTCYTAATTAAATATTTTAAAATATATTAGAATAACATTAAAATATTTTTAAAAATTTATCAAAAAGTAAATGTTCTTTAATATATGACTAGTTTGGACCCGGGACCGGTTATTGTAACTGGTTATAAGTATTTTTAACCGGACCTTAGTATTTTCGATGTAACCGATCCCAATCCGGATTGTTACGGTTTCATTTCAGTCCAGGATCTTTTGGGCCGGGCCGAGWCCGGTTTGTGGCCCTGTCTAATCTGGACCCTCAATGAAACAGAAACCGAGTCGCCCAAAACTCAGAATAGAATCTCTCCATCTCGAGTTCTCGACTGTCAGAGTCAAGGTTATGATCGATTGGTAAGTTGAAATTAGATATTTCTAGAGTTTAATTCATAAAATAAWTGAAAATTACCTSGTATTTTGGTGTTTGTGTTGTGTGATTGTCAATTTGTCATTGTAATATTTCAATATTCCATCCTCCAATCATTTACAAATCTATTGCAGATCATCAAAATTATTGCTTTGATGGTATTGGATTGAAACTTGAAAGTGTTCAATATTTTATCCTTGGCAGTCTTACAAGGAATCCATGATTATTTAGTTAATTATTAGTGTTATTGAAACTTGAAAGTGTTTAATTACTAGGCAGTCTTCAAAGGGATATCTGATTATTGCGTTAGCTATTAAATGTTTAATCACTTGGCAGATTTTAGCTTTCTGTTGAATCTTGCAAGGAATCCATGGTTATTGAGTAATCCTCACGAAGTAGGTATCACTCATGATATCAAAGTGTTTTTATGAGCACCAACTGTTTGATAAAATTCATCAATGAACAACACATGTTCTCTTTGAAGTAGAATGTATGATGGAAGCTTGATTAATGTTGCCATCTTGGTCGTTGTGTATTTCCTTTTGTAGGTTCTCTTTGCTTCATATTGCTATCTTGGTTCTGTTCACTTATTGGTTGCTATCTTGTAGAAACCCTTGTTACCTTGCCATTGTGTAAAGTATTTCATGTTTGGATTTAGCAAAAAAGTAAAACTGGACAGCAGCAATGAGCTGCTGAACAGCAGTTAAATATGTGCAAAAATAGTTCCAAAATTGTTTGCTATACATGAGCTACTTGTAATGTACAACCAATTGAGTGTTGAATATTTGTGATTCTAAAGTCGGTTTGTCTGGATTAGTGCAAAAAGTTAAATCTTTTGGATAAACTTGAATTTTGAGGGGAAAATCTGAGTTGGGTTTCTGAGTGTTTTGAATTTCCAGGGGAATATTGAGGTGGGTTTGTGTTAATTTGTTCAAAAGTGAAACAAATTACGATTCATAATCTTAGGAGATACATTTCTGAGTATACAGACAGTTTCTTGATCAATTGGTATAGAACCTATCTTTGTAATCATTATTCATAGTTTTTAGGTAGAAAACTTTCCATTCTATTGTAGTTGGTAAACATTGTGAATAATATCTTGCCTTCAGTCTTATATTATATTTGTGAAAGCAATTTGTTGTTTACTTGATATTAGTTTGGTAAAAAAAAACAAAGAACTTGTGTGCAAATAGAAGCAACAAACAACACCTTCACATTTATGATCATGTCGTCATCCATCTTTTAATTAGGTTTCACAGTACCAGTTAAAGAAAATTCACCAAATTTTTTTATTTGATGTGGGTCATTGTGGTTATCTATCCCAATTTACTGATGACAGCAAACTAGCTATTGCCCTTGCAAAATCTTGTTGAATATGCACTTACAGAGCACACCGAAACAAATTGCCACTTTGTTTGAGAAAAGATACAACAAGGGCAAATATTGTTAGTTTATTACCCCCTCAAGAACTCATCTTGCAGACATTCTGACCAAGGTATTGCCAAAAAGATCCATAATCTTTGTTTGTCCAAGATGAACATCTGTAACCTACACAAACCTTCATCGTTTTCTTTTCTTTGGAGGGAACTGATAGTGAAGTTGGTACTCTTAATTATAATGCAGCAGCAGTGAGCATCATGCAAATTACATTACCCAATATTGTCAATAGTACCTATAGTAATTTCAGCTAGCACATTTTCAGGGAATTAACTTTATTCAAGTCAGTTATAGTTGTTGAGTGATTTTCATGCAACCCCACACCACATCACCTAAGCTTCTGTTTTTTGTTGCTTAAGTGTGCCTTCCTCTGTTTTACAAACATGGGATGCACTGGATATGGTCTTGATGCATAGAGGATGGAACACTAGATAGTAATGTAGAAGATTTACCAAACATTTACTGAACAACCATTTTTCATTCTGCACTAAATCATATAGAGTCTCTTAATCATTCAGCATCTACCAATCCTGCCGTTAGATAGCTCACGGCTTCCACCAGCCTGCCTCTGCCGTCTTCACCTCCAATCAGGTAATATGTTCGTCCATTTCCCTCCACTTATTTTTCAGATTCTCTTTGTTAACAACATGATTAATTTCTATTGTATGTTATGATTTTGGTTAGATCAACTGTTTCAAGTTCAAGAGAAGTAAACAGAATGCCATCTCTTCAAACAGCATTGCCTCCTGAACTTGCCAACAACGCCATTAGGGTTACTCACTCTTTTCTCTGTATTACACACTGTTAATCAGGGGATTTGGTTACAAATTTTAAAATTAATGTTTGAAGTGTTGCCGTTCCAACATAATAACCTTTGGATGTCAAAACATGATCACTTCAGTCTGAAATCAAGTAGAGGAACTTTTAATAACCACAGTGAATTCATAGAAATATACTTCAAATCGTGTGATTTTGGTGTTAAATCGACTAGAGTAATTGTGTCTGGAATTTCCACATGGGAAGTACTATTTGTGGCATCAAAAATCAAATGTAGCTCCTGTTATGGGATTGAAGGGATTATGAAATGTGATTTTGTATGGTTACCCATAAGGATAGTGAAACCTATCCTCTGCTAATTTGTGTTTTCTCTTATGATTTTGTAGCTATACCGTGAATGCCTACGCAGAGCCAAGTACATTGGTCATAAGGTATGTACGTACATAAACACACTTGTGAGTATTTGAGTTGATGGAATTATGTTTCTGTTACCATTTGGGATCAGTGGACATCATTTTTAGTTTGTTATATATGGACTTTGAGTTCTTGCAAACAGCTATATAAAATTTATTAAGAAAATTTAAATATGGTTAGAACTTCAGTTAATTACATAAGCAAATCTTTAATGTAGATGTTATCATCATGAATTGGAGTTGGCATAAAAAATGTGGATGTTGCATAGTGCACATGGAGATTATGCTTGTGACTAATGGGTAAATATCATATGGGAAACAAAATGGCCTCATAGGAGCACCTAGAAAGAGAAATCTAAACGTCAAAGTGCATTGAGAGTGTACTGAAATGGTGTCCCAACCTCTCAATTTTGTAATGTTTAGCCTTTTCCATTCACCATTAATTTTGTAATGTTTGGCCAGGAGAGGACTCCATTTCTAAGACAAAGTAACTAGACGCAGGGTGGCAGTGTCTAGCATCTAGGTGCTTCTTCCCCTTGTCATCTCCCCTGTATCTAATGCTTAAGGTTATCTCATTAAGTTAGGAATGGCACATTAGTTTTACCAAGTCTTTGTACATGATCTTTTAATTACATTGTGCAAAGAGGCCACATCTGTTTTGAGAGCTACACCGCCATGCTATAAAATGGTCTAGCAAAGCGGTTTGTATATATATATATATATATATATATATACATATATATATATATTATATATATACATATATATATATTATATATATACATATATATACATAAATATATATATATACATAAATATATATATAATATATATTATATATATATATTATATATATATATATATATATATTAACAAGAAAGTCAAAGGGCAATAGGATTGGAAGGGAGACGCTTGTGATCCGGTTGTATTTCCTCTGCTTACCATATTGCTATGCTGCCCATTTTTGCTCCAAATATTATCAGGAGATAAAAACATGTCACAGAATTTCAAATGTTAGATAATTCAAATACTTTTCACATTGTTACCATATTAACATTCTATTACGACTTCATGTAACTGTAGCAACATAACACGGAGCTTGTTGTTCAAATGGTGAGGCAGCAATTCCGAAAGCACCTGCATGAGACAGATCCAGAGAAGATTCAGAAGCTGAAAGACGAGTAAGTTACTTTTCATTGCATTTGTGTTTTTGACGTATGCTGTATGCAGAGAGCTTCAACTGTAGGTATCATGACCAAGCATTTAGGTTGAGAATTCACCCTCTTTATCAGCTTCTTTACGGTGGGATGAACTTTCGACCATACCTCTGAATTATTGACCATGAATACAATACACAGGAATTTCATTCTTGCAAAGTAGAGTGTAACCTCAAACATTCAAATTTGGGATTTCTGAGATCCCAACCTCCCGAAAGGTCAAGGGATGTGTATGAGTTTTGTCGTATATGAATATTATATAATTAAAAAAAATACCAAGAGGGTACTTTTGTTTGAGTGCAACAGATTGACATTTGTGTGTATTTGCAGTGCAGCAAGAGGACTTATAAACCACATATTATATGAGGCTGAGGAGATGACAGGCAGGAAATTCAGCTGAACATCATAAACCCATCTGCTTCTGATAATTGCTCTTGAAGTTTCAGAAGAATCTTCATCTTGACTTTTCTGGGGTCAAATGTTAATTGAATAATTTGACTTGAAACTTGAATTTTATTAAGTCTTGCAGTGAGACTGAGCTTCATTTTGTATGTGATCAACTCTTGAGCTGAGATTGCATTGCTTTTCTTGTTTGGTTCAAGTTGTTTTAATCCTGGTTTACATACAAGAATGCATGAAAATCCAAAGACGGTTTATTCAGCCCAACAATCGAACAACAACTTATCTGTTAATATACAGACAACTATATCAATACAGCTATATCCATACAGGTTTTAACATAAAACAAACCGAACAGCCCCTTAGTCTGATCCTTATTTTATGTAATGTTACTTTGGTTTAAGTGTTTGATATATCATATCTAAAGTATTAAAATGAAGGTTTATAAAAATACGTCACAAAAAATACGAATGAGAGTACCGAGTACTTTTTATTTTCATACAAAATTTTCTTAAATAAATGTACAATGCAATGCTAGAAAAATGATACTAATTGTACCTTACAGAGCTACCAAATCATGAACAACATTAAGATGAAAGTTATCAAAATTTTCTTAAATAAATGTACAATGCAATGCTAGAAAATGATACTAATTGTACCTTACAGAGCTACCAAATCATGAACAACATTAAGATGAAAGTAAAATTGTGAATTTTTGACATTAGAACGTTGCGAGAGCCGGCTTTGAATTCATTCCATGAATGCTTACGAGGTTCACAACCGAACCCGAATGGAATATACCCATCTTCTCCAATAACTTCACAATCAAATCACCGAACAAATAAGAAGCACCCGACACCATGAACCCAAAGGTCACATAATAAGCGATAGTTTTGAAATAAGACTTGTTCTGCACATACGCTTTTCCGGCTGCCAGTATCATGATGCAAATAACGGAAGCTGCTGCCACCATCACAAGCTTCAGATCCCTGTTGTTGCTCTCACGGAAGGAGAAACCGTACACAACTGGAGGGAGGAACCCGAATACAAGATATGATAACAGACAAACCACCATGTGAAGTGCGAAATCTGCTCTTCGTCCCAAAAGTTGTTGGTATCGGTCTTCTGAAGATCCCCTTGTGCGTTCGGCTTTAAGATCCCAAAGCTGTTAAATTTATATCATTAGATTACTCTTCAAAAGAGCTGGTTTATTGGAGGAATTTGAGTATATTCTTGGATAAAACCGTGAGATCGCGTAAAAGCTTGCTTTCGTTAAGTTATATTTCGACCCTTATTTGCCTCGGTATCACGAAATCAACTCGAGGATAATCTCAGACTTGCTTTAACGATTATGGCAGAATCGTAACCGCTCTTATATTAAATAGTAATAACAACTAAGAGGGAAGATATGAAACTTACATCATGACTAATCACGAACAATCCGCCAAATATATTAGCCAGTCCCAACGCTAACACATTCACTGCAAGCATTTGACGATAAAAGATTAACAACAAGCACTCGTAGTTTCAAACCTACTCTCGAGTTGAGGAAATGCAATGCTTACATGTGTCGGCATTAGCACCAGCTGCAGACGACACAACACTAAGACTAGCAATTGATTCCATCAGACCACCGTAAACCATGCTTTTAACTATCTCCAAGCTACGACCACCTGTCAGCGTGGTGGCATCGCCTTGTTGACTCCCACTTTCAACATGCTGCAAGGCCGAAGTTCCAGTCTCACCCGGTGATCTTTGATGGCTGGATGGATCAAGCTGCTTGCTGTCTATAGTAATTACTGTGTCTTTTCCTATTGACATTGTGATAACATATAAATATCACTTGAGAAGCAAATTACCTTCAATCCTTTTTAACAAGTTTGTAGGCACATTTACCTTCGATGCTTTCATTTTTCTTCAATTCTTCAACTTTGATCTGTTTGTCTGTTAAGACATCCTTCAGAGGCTGTTCTAGATGAATTTCGACGTTGTTTTGGACAGTGCGTTCTTCAGACATTGTATTTGTTGATTCAGCTGAAACTTCCCCAGATAGATCATGCTTCAATATCGTATTATCTCATAGTTTAGGTACATTATTTGCCTATGGCTGTGAGGAATCTTATTATATCTCATATGGGTTTTTAGTAGCAACACAAAGGAGGATGTTAGTGTAAGAATACGTGGAATTCCATTAGATTACTCTCCAAAAGATCCCTAAGAGGAAAGAAGGGAGGTTCAATATATATGGATGGAAAATGGTTCAAGTCTAGTTGATATGGGACTCTAAGGGGCCGTTTACCAAACGCTTACATGGGTAAGCGCTTAACGAGTCACATTACTTTACCGGATGAATATGTAAAGGATCAAGAATCTTACTCGGTAAGAGCGAGACAAGTACCAAGAGTCTTACCCGGTAAGTGAGAGCGACGACTCTAGATGCCAGCATTTGTATTTAAAGCAACATTGCTTACATTCAAAATATCAAAAACACATATTTTGTAACGGTAATACCGTCCCTGGAGTAGCGAAACATAAACATTGTTTTGAAAACAAATTTGAAGCAAAAACCATCATGATTACCTGAAGTATTCATTTGAACTGTGACATCAAGCTCTTGATTCATTTGTGAATTGTCAATGATTAAAGATCCCACATTTGGAGGAACAACGAGCCTCAATCCATCATGTTGAAGTGAAGAAATGTCGTCATCTGTAGGCTCCCCGTTATTACTGTTATTATTAGCCGGAGGCATGACGACAAACATTCCTGGATAATCGCTTTTGGCGTTGGAATCTATATGGTAAGAGGTAAGTAACTGATCATGAGTGTCTGCAATCCTTCCTGCAACACGTATGTACTCATTCTCATATGTCCCATGAAAATTGCAACAGTTATAGTCCCTAAATGAATTTGCTTACCGATATTAGTATTATTTGATTCCTCAGCATTAACTTGTTCAATTGTAACAGATTCTTGTGTTGAAGAAGGTGCTGATTGAACTTGATCTTTTACCAAAACTTGACTGTTCGGGTCATGCAAACTTGAGGACGGAATATGGTCAGCAGCAGCCTTGCCCTCCAAATGCATTGTAGCATCGGTAGTACGCGAGCTAGTTTCTTGCCTCAGAACATTCAGCTCATCGAGGTTAGAAGATACATTATTTTCCCTATCAAAACTCTTAACGACTCCTGAATCAAGAGATCAAAGTAGCCCGATAAACATAACAAGAGAATAGATTCCCTTCATATTTCTAGTGTAGGGAGGGAATTACCTTCGTTGTTTGATTGATCCACCTTATCTGATGCAAAAATGGAAGAAAACCAGTGTTTCTTCACACCCACTTGCTTCTGAGAACGTTGATTGTTTTCTTCGTCACTTTTATTTCCAAACATCCGAAACAACTTAAACCCGGTCCCTGCAACATCAAACATGAATGGAAATAGAAAATATTTCTTCAAGGTCAAGATAGATGAGATTCATACCTGTGGGCATGAAAATGCTGAAGCATGACAAACATCTGAATACATCTGGCTCTATTTGATGATCATATTCATTAGATGCAGGTGGCTGAACATCGTCTAAACTAAGCTCACTTCCATTCTGAGCTTGACTGTTGCTTGAAACAACATTCACTTGAGAAGGAATGGGAGTTTCCGACTTGTTACGCTTCGCATCTTCACCAGGAGCTGGAATCCTGCGTTTCCTTTTACGAAGAATTACCCTTTTGGTGATACAAGAATTACAGTTAGGACAGTACAAATCATGTGTATCCTGCTTCTTTAATACCGTCTCCACATCAAATTCAGTTATTTCATTCTCAACATCTTTAATCACTTCAATATCACTGCTTTCTGTTTCAATGTTTATGTATGATGGGGAACTTTTGTCGAATGATATTTCAGAAGGCTGAAGATTACCATCAGAAAACTCGTCATGCTTTTGGTGTTCGGCATTTTGGTTTTGGTGTTCGGCATTTTGGTTGTTGACAACATGGTACAGACCATTCCCATTTTCTTGATTATGGCTTGCTACATTGGTGTTCTCTTGCAAATGGTTTTTCTCATGAGCAGTTGAATCAATACCATTTGCAGATGATTCACCATGCAACCCAGTACCTGCAAATATAGATAAATTAGACCATTATGTAACAGTAAGGGGTAAAATAGTCAGTTCGGTCATATCAAACAAAACAACAATTTAGCTTAATTCATACAGACAACTTAAATCTAAAGGCTTAAAAGAAAAAACAACCAAACCACCTCTTAATCTTCTATGTTTTGAAAGCCAAAGTAACTTTTCAGATGATATCCAGACAGTGAGAAGTCACTGAATAGTATGGCTGTCCCGATAAAATTGCAACACTTACCTTTTCTAGGATGTCGGATGAAAATTGAGACGTTTCCTTTTTTAGCAAAAAGGTTACGTATTAGCCAAATTGATTACATGCCATAGCGTTGAAGAAACAATAATGCCAATGTGATGTAGGTTGTCTAGTGAGATATCCATAAACACAAATCACACTGAACTGCTGGAGGCACCGACATTTGCTCAAAAAATGCTAATTACTCAACGCCAATCTGCTATGGGATCCGATGGCAACTTTCAAACATTCATCATAAATCGAGGGGTTTATTACCTTTGGTTTCACTAAAAAGACATGGTCTGTGTTGGCCTACAGTTTTCACATTCACCAGCATATGCGAAGGTTCGTGATTATGATCAGTGAGACACGTTCTACCCTCACAATCCCACGAGCAGATTCGACATTTCCATATTCCTTCAGTCACAGAAAAGGGAAAAAGATGCAATTTCTTAATTACCTGATATTGAAATCCAGATGTAGCAATTCTATCCAAACAATCTACAGTTTTTGTTACACTGAGTAAAGTAGCTTGTTTGACATTGAAGGCTGAAGCATAAAAACTAGTAAAGGGTGTTGTGCATTGACAGATATGATGCATCTCCATTGACTTACCCCCCCCCCCCCCCAAAAAAGTCAAAATGCCCTAATCTCTAGGGTTTTCCAGCAATCCCACTTGCAGATTATATGAAAGCTGTCTAATTTTATAATTTAATTCAATTAATTAACAAAAAGTCTGAAAAATTACAGATTTGAACATGATGTAGAACAGAGATCAGTGGCATTGTGAATCAGTGATTTTGTTCACATAACAGTTTTTCAAGAAAAGCTCACTACTGAACTGAATACAGAAAGATGATGATGATGATTGATGAGTCCAAAGAGAGAATATATCAAAAAAGAAAACAACCCAATAATCATTAAGCACCAGAAAAGAGAACCAGATTCAAGAATCACCTTAAACAGGAAGAAGATACCTCAGCCTGACTGCAAACCAAATAGGAAAGAGAGAGAGAGGTGGGGTTTTTTATGAAGAAAAAACTAAATAAGAAACAAAGGTGGGTCTTCATGGGGTATAAATTAAGAAATTAGAAACAGCAACTACTACTGTGCTATTATTAGATTCAGATCTCCATTTTGTATTTTACCTTTATCTGTATCATAATAAACACAATACTCTTGTTTCTCTTTCTCTGTTTCATCTTCATCAATCTTTATGCCATTTTGTTGAATAAAATCTTGGACCACTTCATCTTCTCCTTGTTGCTTCCATTCTTCACCATCAACTGAACTACTACTGCTCATTTCACCATCAAATGTTGATGAATTGTTGGTGGAAAATGGGGTTTGATGGAGGTTTCTTTTTCTGGGTATTAAGCTCTGATCCAATTCATCAGCTTCTTGCTGCTGTTCTACCTCCATTAGAGAGATGGAATATGGATAGGGAGGAGATGATGTGAGTGGAGGCAGTGAAGTTTGCAAAATCTTGAACAATATTTTTATATTTTCAGAAATTTATGTCTGAACAAGAAAGAAAAAGAAGCTTATCTTGGTGCATGTACATCACAATCATAAGACCTTGCTTATATCTCTATTCTCCCCCATCACACTCTTCAAGACTGGCACGTTTTCATCAATGAAAAACGAAGAAATAATATTTGAAATGGTTTCCAGCCGTTGGATCATAATTGTATTTGATCTGAATCATTTAAATGGGTTCTTTTTTCATCACACAATGATGAACTTCTTTGATGTTATTCATTCATGTGTCGTTCAAATTCGAAGTAATAATAATTTCACCAACTTATTGTGTTATTGTTTATAAATATCAAGGGTTGTTTGTTTATTTCTTAATAGTTTCATTAAGAAGCGGTTTTTGAATCGTTAAGAGGTAAATCTTGTTAGGCCAAAAAAATTATGTTTCTTGAGGTTCTAAAACTTTCTGAATGATTTTGTATGTTAGGTCTTCTTTAACCATTCAACACATTAATTTCATTTTGAATAATTATCAAACAATTATATTTAATTTTGCATTTTTTATAAGTCTCTTAATCATTCTGACCACTTAATCATTTTGCATCATACCATTCAGCAACTGCCAAACAGACCCTAGATAGTGTATTTGTTTTAGGAGAAAAGTTTAAAAACTCTAATGGATTTCGATTTTGTTAGTTTTTGGATAATTTTTTTAAATTAATAAATCATTAAACTTTTTAAAATTAAATAAATAGATTATTTTGATCTGTGAAAAAAACTTGGTCTATGTTCCGCAAAACTAACTGATCAGCTACTTGATGGTTGATAAAAGTCGATAAGTTATTTAATAGTTGAAATGATAGTTGATAAACAAATCATATTTGACAAACACTAGTTGATAAACTAACTGATGAACAAAAATCATATTTGACAAAAACTAGCTGATAAGCATGTAAAATAACCAAAAATAGCATCTTGAAAAATTATTGAACTACAATATTTTATAATATAATATGTTAATTAATACAAACAAGATATTAAAGAAAAATTAAATAATATACAATATTAATTAAAATAATTAAAATTGATTATTATATATTATATTTGTTGGATTTGTTAAAACAAATTTTATAAAAAAATATATACATTAATTTATGATCTTCAATAATCCTTACTTATAATATGGATTAAAAAAAAGATTCAGAAATTGGAACAATTCCGCTCATTCCTGTCAATCGCTTCAGGCTTGTCCCTCAACTTACATAGCAACAAGGATGGTGCGTTGCCTACTTCTCGTTCTCGCTCGTTCAGGGTCCTTTAGAACCGCAAAACAAAACGGTTCCGGTGGGATATTCTCCTTCATTTATGTTTACTTCGTTCCTACCCTCCGGAGCAAGAAGAATGAGATGGAATAGCGTGTCATTTCGGAATCGTTCATAAGTTTTCCCACAACTAAATAGAAACGAGTATTTGCTACAGGTGCATAATCAGACCGAACGAAAGTTAGAATCACTGACCTGGACCTTCCCTTAAACGAGTCACGGAGCTCTCAACGAAGTGGAGATTCTTATAAAACCCCCCAACAAGAACCTCCATTGTGGATGTTCTAACTTTGCTATGGTTGAAAAAGCCGTTCTCAAACGTTTTGCAAAAGTCAAGAAAACCTAATAGACTTTCTGACTTTAAATAATTAAATCACTTAGATAATCTTTAAACAAATAAATCTCAAGACTCTCTAACCAATTAATCAGATCATTTTATTTAATTAGTTAAAAAAGTACAGAGATTTTTATGTTCAAACTTTTTAACAAATACTTCATTGTTTAAAATCGAAAAGTTCGTTGGATTTTTTAATTCTTTTTTTGTTATTTTTATTGTTTGTCAGCACGTGTAGCTGATCACTAAAAGGGCTAAAATAATCATTTTGGAGGCGTACATTACAAAATAGCTAATATATCGTATTTTGCTACAAATAATCTTGGAGTTTGCAAAGTGACATTTCGAATTTTCTTTTTTTTGCAAGATGCACTTTTTTCTATTATTGTTTATAATCCATTATCTAATCAATGTAATTGTTTAGCTATTTTGAGTAAAATAACTGATAAACTAACTGATAGCTGATAAGCAAATCATATTTAATAAAAACTAGTACATAAACTAGATGAAGAATGTAAAATAACCAAAAATCACATCCTTCAATTACAACATTTCATAATGTCATTAAAACATATATTTAATAATATAATATGTCAATTAATACAAATAAAATGGTAAAGTGAAATTAAATAATATAATATGTTAAAA
>NC_037542.1:2913308-2915375 GCF_001531365.2 Cynara cardunculus var. scolymus | reverse complement strand
GGGGTTGGGTTTACACAGATAAACATAAAGTTTTATGTATTAAGTTTTGGGTAAAATGCATAAAATAACAATCTACTTTTATAAATTTCTTTATTATAATATCGTACTTTCAGTTTTTTTTATTACAGCAATGTACTTTCAAACTATTTTTTATTAGAACATTGTACTTTGAAATTTTTTTCTCATTATAACATTGGCTAACCTTTTGATTTAAATTTACTCATTATACCAGGTTTCCATGTCCACCTCATTGTCCAGATAGGTTGTTCACATGTACTATAGTTATGTGACTTTTTTTATTACAACATTATACTTTCAAAATTATTTTCACATAAACTCCTTTTTAATTTATTTTTATTTTTTTCTTCGAAAATAAACTTTATGCAAAAAATCATTTTCTGCATAAAAAAAACTTCTCGTAAACTTTGACTATTCAAAAAAAATTGTAAGATGGCTAAAAAATAAAAATTATTTAATAAAATGGTCATTTACGTAATTTTTTCGTATAAAGGAGTAGGACTATAAGTCGATGGTGTCTATAGCATGGGGATTAATGTCGACAGTCTTTAATAGTTATAGATCAATTAAGACATGATATATCATATATAATATTGATTTTTATTTTGTTTTTGTTTTTGGAAAATAAATGATCGAAGATATTTGTGAAACGAGACAAGACTTGAAAACAATTCACATTATAATCGCATCTACTTTTATTGGCATCTCATTTCCACCTCAATAGTTTAAAAACTCTCTTACGATTTTACAGTGGTAGTTTTAATTATAAGAACATCCTTTTATGGGTCTCGATGATTCTTTCAACATCAATAATTATTATATTAATATAAATTAATAATTATAAAGTCAAAAAATAAAATAAAAAAATAAGAAAAATGTCACTTATCACAAACTTAATGGTAAAAACCAAGATTCTTGTTTAAACACCTAGAGTGTATGAGGTTCTTATAAAAACCTTTGGACAACGGTAGTTCTTATAAACCAGTACATTTTTTACTAATAAAAACCTTCTTTTTGTAGGTCTCATTGATTTTTTCAACATGAATAATAATTATCGTTGGGTTTTAAAAGAAACTTGTAACAAAACGCAGCGGAAAATAAAATTTTGGTACAATAATTTAGAAAAAAACTTTTCTAAATCTAAAACTCAAAGCGGGATCCAATGAGACATTTAATTAAATTATAACACACCATAAGGTGTCTAGGAATGTACCTTTGATCTAGTGAAAAATCTGATGCGACACTTAGAAACCAAATGTGGTTTTCTCTACAGTTGATCCACACACGAACACGTGTAGATCCTCCAACAGGTGCTAGCCCAAAAGAACCCTAAATCTAAATATGTGTATGTGGACCAATTAACCAAATTCAGATAATTGAATTCACTTAAATGAATTGGCCTGACACCCTATTTATATATGTTCGTATCGTAGTCACCCTATAACTCTAAATAGGTTTGATATTTATCTATAAATAATTATATAATTATTTAAAAGTTTAAATAATTATATAATTATTTAAATGTTTAAATAATTATGTTTATTTACAGATAATACCCTGTAATTATTATGATTACCTTTTAACACATATTTTATAATTATTCTTCAAGAATAATTATTTAACTGTCAATCATGACTTTGGATTACTTTCAAATGGAAGCAAACGTATTTTTTGTATACGACCTTATAGATTTACATACTCCTTAGCAGTATTGTTGTGTAACACGTATCGTAAACATATGATAACTTACGGTTATAAAGCTAAGAAAATAAATGAAAAAACTAAGAAAATATGACTTTCCACATTTAAGAACTCTCCAATAATAATTTCTACAAAACACTACATTTTTTATTTATAAAAATTTTGTATTAAAGATGCTGTTAAAGTGTAACAAATTCATGATTACAACACATAATGGAATTTCAACGTGTATTTCTTAATTCTTCTTTTATAAAAGAATATATATATTTATAATAAATAACTAGAAGCGTACTCGTGTAATGCAGCGAGATATATCGTGATTTTAATATTTCATTTTATTCTTTATCT
>NC_037542.1:2902236-2911408 GCF_001531365.2 Cynara cardunculus var. scolymus | reverse complement strand
AAATGCTTTATAAGATAGTATAGATAATAAGTAATCATAGATTTTATATATATTTATTATTCATGTACTTTACTTTTTAAATCTTATGTTTAATGGCATTTGGAGAGTTTTTTTTTCTTCATATAGATTTAATAGCTTTTAAAAAAAATAAGGAAAATATGATCAAAATAAGATAATACGAGAACAGGTAAATCATTCATCACATATAATTACAAAACACGGTCTACACAAAGGTGTGTGGCAACTCGTCGTGGCCAAAGTCACACGTAATCAGTAATCACTAATCACATGTGGTCTTATGGGTGAGTTTAATGTAAAATCACATGTAGTTTAGCCATTCACCTATTCTACTATTTGGTCATTTTTTTTGTTTATACCTGAATATATAGGCCTAATCAAATGAGAACTGAATAGTTTGTGGTAACTGTGAGGTACAATCTCAACCACAAATCAACGGATAAATTAGAAAATTAATAATTATGGTAGTTTGAGTTAAAATTATAATTAGAGGGCATATTAAGTATTTTTAAAAAACTTCTCTCTCCTCTCTCATCTCTCCGACCTCCAATCTCCGACCTCCAGTGAAATCGGTATCACAGTATATCACAATGGGCATCACATTGTGTATTACAATGGGTATCACATTGTGTATCTTTGTTTTTAAGGTTTGAGTTTGTATCATAGTTGGTATCACAGTATATCACAATGGGTATCACATTATGTATCTTTGTGATTACTTGATACCTACTGGATTAATGTTCATCGGAGGCCGGAGATTGGAGGTCGGAAAGATGAGAGAGGAGAGAGAAGTTTTTTAAAAATACTTAAAATGCCCTCTAATTATAATTTTAACTTAAACTATCATAATTATTAATTTCATAATTTATCCGTTGATTTATGGTTGAAATTGGATTTCACAGTTACCACAAACTAATCAGTTCTCCCTTGAATATGAATATGCCCATATATATATATATATAGAGAGAGAGAGAGAGAGAGAGAGAGAGAGAGAGGAGCGATCAAATGAAAATCACTTCAATTTGTAAAAACCGTAAAAACTACTCTCATCCGTCGTTAATCTTATGAAATTTTTTCATGAAATTGTTTCATATAGTACTTTTTTGATGAATTTGTTTCATATGTGGTTATGAAATTGTTTCATATACTAATTAATGAAATTTTAATGAAACTGTTTCATGTATTTCTCTAAAATTAAAATAATGAAGATAATAATATCCATGATTAACATCTTCCACAATAAAAATGGTTAATCAACCACTCATAATTACAAAAAAAAAAATGAACAAAATGAAAAATTATGATTGGTTGAATGAGATTTTCACGGTTTTTACAAATTAAGTGGTTTTTATTTAAACCCACCCCTATATATATATATATGTCTAATCAAATGAAGAACTAATTAGTTTATTGTAATTGTGAGATCCAACGTAAGCCAATAATTTAAGATAGTTAAATTTTTTTAAAATAAAATAGAAAGGTAAATTAGTAATTTGGGTTGATTATTCAAATTATTTTAATTAGTATAATATTCTAATTTACTTTAATTAGACTAATTACTTTATTATATATATATACACACACATACGGACACAAAGAGACCAAAATCCGATGGCCTAATCCGGCAAGTGATGACCCCATAGATCGACGTTATAAGGTGAGTTCTGAAATGTTGAACACTCTTATCATTGGACCTGAGATGTACATTGGTACCTAATTCATAAGAAGTGTTGTAATTTGATATAGTCTAACGTTACCCTTAACGGATAATTGATAAGTATCAACTTATTTGATGCTTTTACACTTTTTCTTTCTTTATTTATCTATTTTATTTTCCCAAAATTCCGCAAATTGAGTCTTTTTGTTTTATTTTTCTATCTTTTTTCTATTGGAGCTAAATTGATGTAATAAACATGTTTACTTCTTGGGTATGTGCTGATTTTTGGGAAAAGCCATGTTAATATGTGTTTTGGCTGAAGCATGCTACAGCGTGTTCTGTAGGATGATTCCATGGGCGTTTTTTAGAATAATACGGAGAATCTTTTGATGTCTAATCCTCCTTTTTGGCAGCCCATCTTCTGTAGCTTTAAAAATCTCATGGTACAGATTGAAGATCTTCTATTTGACTAATTTTTGGATAAACATTGTTTTACCATTTGGACAATGAAAAAAGTTGGATAATAGCTTTATTTTTGGGTCATTATCCTCCCTTCTCCTACTATATAAAGGGGGGATGATTGGTATTTGGAAGTAAGAAATTTAGCAAGTAATTTTGTAAGTAACTTTGGATGTAAGTTGAAAATTTTCTTGGGTATGAAAATAGTGTTTGGAAGTAATTTAAATTCTCTTTACATTTAAGTCTCCTTTATAATTCATCTTAACATTTATCTCTTCTACTTCCTTTTCTTTTCTTGTGCTTTGCTTATTATGCTTTATTATTTATACAATTAATTTTTATTATTTCAATTATGGTAGACTAAAAATATAGCTTGGGTGTTAGGTGATGTTAAGAGAAATACCGATTTCGTTTGTGAAAATATAAATAATAAATCTTTACAACTACGTCATTCAAGTGTATATTGTAAAAACATCATTCATGGACAAGTTGATCACTTGTTTAAAAGTGTTAAAGTGTGTTGGATTTAGAGATAAACCAACAAGCACACGTCCACTTGAATGATATGGAAGTAGGCTCGAGAGAGCTACTTAGAATCGAGTAGACTCGTTTTCATTCCATTTAGCTTATATAAGGAATAGTTTGAGCCAATGTCGAGACTCCAGCCTTGTATAGAGATATGAAGGCTTAATCTATGAATGTGTGTCATTCTACATCTCGAGAGAGTATCTTAAAGAAGCTATTAGTTGTAAAGACAAGTCATTTATAAAGCATGCTATAGAACCATGTTGTAGTATGCTGTCTACTTAAAAATCGGTTTAATATCTTAACAAATCCCTACACCCTAAGTTCTCTTTTATTACTTGTTCACAACAGTAGTATTAAACCAACTCACCTCAAATATTTCTTCGAATTCACTATCTGAAATCATATCTTTATTTAGACTTTTAAATAAACTTTTATTCATTTTTTCCGTGGACGATATTCGGTATTTTTACCACTCTATTACTTGTAAAAAACGATAGTGTATTGATAAGTGTATACTTGCACTAATCTCCATTTGCTAACAATCCGAGAAATTTATTTTATATAAATCTCGTAACAGTATTCATAAGGGCTATATTAAGTATAACATGAATTGTGTATAAGTTGTGTACATGCATTATGAGATTTTCTACTCTCATGTTGAGAGAGATATTTTTGAGCTCCTCGAGGACATAGTTTGATTTACAAAAAAAAAGGTTTAATGGCGGGGACCTCATGGCCCCGTGGTCCACATTTTGTGAACCCTACTTGCCATACCTCATAAGCAAACACCGGAAAAGACAACATGTCCTCCCCTGGAATCGAACCCGGGCACGCCCAAGGCAAGGCATTTACAGAAGGAGGTGGCCACTAGGCCAAGGCCTAATGGTTTGATTTACATTGCCACAAGCAAATGCATTAGTTGAACTAGTGGCACTTATCTGAATCAAATATGTTGGGATTGAGAAACATAATCTTTAAACCATAAAGGATAAGATAGATCTATGTCTTAAGTTCAAAAAAAATATTGTGAAGCAAAAAATAAGGAATGACTCTACCATAGGATTGACTGGATCAATCAAATTGCTCAAGAAAAAGGCACATTTACATAGCCTTGAGGGCGTTGACGTGTTGCTAGACGCTTACCGCCGTCTGTGTTACTGTGTGTCGTATGCAAATAAGAGAATGCAAGTGTTTTTATGCCCACGACACGTGTCACCCATGAATACTGTTGGAAAGTATGTAAACCTATAAGGTCGCACACAAAGTTTGCTTCGGATTAAATCAAGTTGATAATGAAAATAATTATTCTTGAAGGATAATTATGAAAATATGTGTTAAAATGTAATTATAATAATTACAGGGTGTTATTTGTACACATATAATTATGTTAACGACGAGCGACGAGCGACCAGGCGGCGAGGCGRCGAGSSRCGAGCGGCGAGGCGGCGAGGCGACGAGGGGGGAGGGAAGACCGGCGATGTGTGCTGTTGGTGGTTATGTGCGAGCGACGAGAAGACGGTGATGGAGGGGGGAAGAAGGAGATGGGGGGAGAAGACGGTTCATGATGTTTCAAGAAGGAGATGGGGGGAGAAGACGAGAAGACGGTGATGATTTGGGAAAGGAGGGCATAGTTGGAAAAATGAACCTCTTAATGGTTTAGTGAGGTATAGGATGCAAAATGGTTAAGAGCCAATTGTCACCATTAAGAGGTTCTATTTTTTTTGCCAAACAGCCTCTGCCTCTTAACGATTAAGAGGCTGCCTCTTAATGTCACCATTAAGAGGCAAACAAACAGCCCCTAAATCAATTCTAACCAATCAAATCAATTAGATTTAGCCTTCAAAAAAATTATACATAAAAGAAACATTTTATTTTCTGTAATATACATTTAGTCTAGTGTTCTTGGGCTAGCACCCGGTGGAAGATCTAAGTGTGTTCGTATGTGGATCATAGATAGAGGAAACCTATTTTGGTTTCTAAGTATTACATCAAATTTACACCAGATCTTTAAATATACAACTCTAAACACCCTATGGTGTATGAATATTTGTTTTAATTGTCATTGGATTCGGCTTGGGTTTTAATGTTAAAAAAGTTTTCTATTAAAAAAGTTTTCTATTAATTTGTAACCAAAAATAATTTTTTTCGCTGCGTTTTCGAGGTTACAATTTTTTCTAGAACCCTACACTTACCTTGCTTTCATCGGGTTTCTTGGTAACTCACTCAGCTTAAAATTTGATAAACGAGGTCGTTTACTTACTTTGGGTTATATTCGACTTCTACTTATTAATTATAACGACATATTAGACTTGTCTATTAATGACCAAAGAAAGGTTCGGGTCAAAATGGCCATACGTTTAGCGAATGGCCGAAGGCCAAATGATATGGGGATTTACCCAACTTGGAGTGTTTAAGTGAACAAGGTAAGGATTGAACTACATAACTTTGTTTTTGGAAGTTCAGATGGTCTATATTTATGTATGGTGAGCTTTCAGTAGGGATGACAGAGTTCATTTGTGTAGTCAATCTTTATTCCCCCTTTTTTCTTTTAATTTGGAAGACGGGCATTGCCGTCTGGTTCAAGTGAGAGGTTTGATGCCTTTGCGTCTTAGAGTTCCATGCCATTCTTTGTAGTATACCTGACAAAGCGGGAGGTTGAGCAACCGAGATATTGAAGGACGAACATTTGCTTAGCCGACTGCCCTGTACTTTGCCAGGTATGAGAGTCTTGCTTGGTAACCCGGTAAAAAGGTACATGAGGGACACGACTTATATGGCTCGCTACCTTTAGATACGAGTTGCACTAGGGATTATTGGGAGCCTTGTGTTACTGCTTGTTGGGGTGGAATACGATGGCCACTAATTCTTTTAACTCGATAACATTGTTGATATGGCCTACTTTGTGTTCTGTCATGGATAACTGAAACGGGTCTTCCTCGTTACTAAAAAATATTGTTGATAATGCATAGAATGAAAATGAAGCGGACACGGGTGATGCCCCTTCCTATAATTAGAATCTTGTCATAGCATCCTCATTTTTTCAAATATTGTATCTTTTTTGAAATTATTAAATTCAAATTGTTTGAACTCACTAGGTTTAAGTCTAACATTCCTTATTGACATGTATAGCAGGTCCTTGTAGTGGCAAGTCTAGAGGACATGGATCTAACTTGGCATCGCCTAGCAGTGTGGTCGAAACTAGCATTTTGGAGGTGTCACCATTCTTTTGAAGATAACAGACTTTGGTGATTGTTGTAACCTACGGCCTAAATCTAGTTCTAGATATAATTAGATAGAAATCTATAGTACTCTTATTTATGGCTTTAGAAATACGACCATCAACAACAACAGAAATCAACACTTGTGCAAAAAGAGATTGTTTTCAAACACACAACTCTTATTAATGATTGCTTCAATAACAACAAAAATTAAGAAAATGGATACATTGGATTGAAACCAAAACCTTTCAATGATCACTTTTCAGAAAATGAAACTTATAATCATGTCTTCATTTCTCATGGGAAATGCCAACACAAATAGGATCTCTAATGTTCCAACAAATTTGGAGAAATGACAAAATGCATACGTTTTTTGTTATCATGGGCGTCCGCGCTAGTTTGCGACACCAAGAGAACAACTAGGAAAATCCTCAGTGGCATTGCACGACTCGAACTGGTGACCTCTGAGGAGAATCCCCAGAGGTCCAGAACATTACTGGCAGTTGAGTCAACCGCACCTCGACAAAATGCATACTTTGCAAAGACTTCTTGGGAACAGCTTGTTTTTTGGACCAGTAGAAGAATACCTTCCAGCATCTCTAAGGTGTATGTATAATAATGCCTTCTGCTTGAGCCAGTTTCGACATATGAGCACACCCCCGGTCCTTGTTATATTGAGTAAGCAATTGAAGCAAGACCCAGCGCTTAAAAGATGTTTCTGGTCAATTTGGCTTCTTTGTTACTCCCAATCCAAAACACAGGTGTTTCATAATCTTCTGACCAGATGATAGATCCTGTAGTAGCATCATTTAGTTCACAAGAGTTCCACTCCATTCCACACAGCACCAAAGAATAAAGCTTCTGCAATAGATTAAAGTTTATCAATAACTGATCAAGTATTCATCTCATAAATATCACAAAAATATTATTGTCATCAACTATTTACAACTCTCCTGAATGACAACCTTCAGATCCTGCAAAATAACATCTTAAGACACCCAAATATTAGAAAATGAAAACACATAACAAAATTAATACTAGTACTTCAAGTGTATATTAAAAAAATGATTCACTTCATGAACCTGCAAAAAAGGAAAGAAAGTTAGACAAGAACGATGAAACTCAAGTGACGAACGGATTTCTCCTCTTTGAACTGATCTATTCCTGTGAATTAAAACTCCCAAAAAGGGTAGACAGAGATTGTAGTTAGCATGATATCAACAAATGAAGCTACAAAATCGGTGTGAAAGATGAAATCAGAGTATTAGCTTACAACAATTAGACCAGACTTGTAACGGGTTATCAAATGTTAGCAAGTGTTCCCAAGTAAACACAAGAAGGGGAACTAGATATAAAAGATAGAAAGCAAGGTATTCATGATGAATAGAAGAAACAGAACCAGGTAAATAAGAAAGACACAGAAGAGTATGTAATGCTCACTTAAGACTAATGTGTAGTCAGTCATCACAGAAGCATAATAATGTCAAGCCCTTGCTTAAAGCTGAGTTATAAAGAAGCACTAAATACATGAGATCCGAATATATAAGTTGTTGTTCCTACAACTACAAATAGGCATGACATTAAGCCTCCTGCCATTTAGGTACTTGCATAAAGTTCGAGAGTTGTCTGCTTAAAAGGGAAATATAGAAAGAGAACAACAAAGACTTCTAGCTCATATCCATGACATCTCCAACTTGACTGCAAATGGCAGAGAAGGATCTCTCGAAAGGAGAGGGATGGAATTGTCCATTCCTTCTGCGCTTAAAAGCACAGGTCTCCGGAGGGGAAGAAGCCTCCTCATCGAGCTTCCTTCGAACACCTTTCACAGCCTGTACTTCAGCTGCTGTTAGAGGAAAAACTTGTCGGCTAACTCTGCAAAGGGAGCTATTGTTATCATACAGAATTCTCTGGTTACAATTTTTGTCACAGATGTGTGTGAGCCCTGTTAGTTTGCAGCGAAACATGTTCCCACACACATGCTCATTTTCACATTTCCAATCGCACTTGTGAACAGAGGGGTTTGGCCCATCTTGACCTAGTATACTTGACAGATAAATAACATTTGTAGGCACAGCTACCACGGATTTTCCAAATACCTCCATTGCAGAATTGCAAAAGTGTTTAGTTATGCTCCTCTCCACACTCCTAATTTCTATTGCTTTGCTCCCTTGGTTTCTGCAGAGCCCAATACAACACGAAAACTGTCAACTTGGTGGATGGGGTTTTAGCTTCAAGAATAATAAGTTGTTGGTCAACACCCAACAACATCATGGATGCTAAATCAGAGAGTATTTGCCCTGATTATGTTAGAGGTGCCTACTCTTTATCTAAGTCTAGGTTTCGACATGAATCTCTTATGATCTGATATGATCCTATCTACATCCACAAGCAGATTTGGATACAGATCCAAACATGTTGAATCAAATTGAGATATATAATATTGTATCATCAATGGATATAGAATTTGTATAATTCCCAAAACATACCTCAACTATACAAACAATATATACACATATATATATGAAATTTAAGGATAGAGATGTACATACTACAAATTGGGTAGAATTATATACCAACAAATGAGTTTATCTAATTATACCATAAATCATAGCTTTATAATAACTATATATTCTTACATCCTACTCGCAAGACAAACACGATCATTGTCTATTTAACGTAGAAAGAAGACAAAAAAAACCCTAGAATCCAAACAAGCAAACATGATTAATAAAGGCTCCCAGATAATCAAATAAATCTATAAACATTAAGAAAAACGATAAAATCCCTAAAAATCAAAGATAGATACAGGTAGAATTGATGATCTGAAAGCGTGAGAAATTAATAGGCGAAACCGGTAGACCTAGAAAAAATGGGACCTACAAAATTCATAATTACCCAACAACTAGAGGCTAATTTGAAGAAATTACCACAACCAATCATAGAAATTGAAGTCTAATGTGAAGATGCAAGAATGAGTGAATCAAAGAGATGAGAACTCACCAAGCAAAAAGCAATAAGACAAAGGAGTTGTTAATGTCTGGAAGCTTTGACCTGTAAACAGTAAGGAAGGAATGATGGAAAAATGGCAAGAAGAGTGGGAAGAGGGAGCATGGTATATATAGGGGGATAACACATGGTGATCCGCTTCTCATGTAAATGAACATGAAATGCAACTGAAATGTTGTTGAAATCAAAATTCTTGATTTCCACTTTCCCTTTCTTAGTTGACCCTTTCTTCACTTCCCCTCTTTTACTAATTTTCCTATTTTTTTTTTTTTTTTTTTTTTTTTTT
>NC_037542.1:2872832-2901715 GCF_001531365.2 Cynara cardunculus var. scolymus | reverse complement strand
TTTAATAATATAATTTTTTATAAGATTAATAATTAAGTATTATGTTATAACTTAATTATTATCTTGATTATATTTTAGATTTTTTATATTTAAAAGAAAATGTTTATCTTGTATTTTGATTATGTTTATCTGCAGTTAGTTACATTAATTCAAACATGAAGCTTTAATAAGTTGTACTTACGCATAGTTTATTTGTAATCTTGAACTTTAAGTAACATGCATCAATAAACAGTATTTCATGCATAAAAAATGATTTTTAACAGTTTTTGTCAAATGGTTTATAATATAATATAGATACT
Organism: Cynara cardunculus var. scolymus; assembly: GCF_001531365.2. NCBI lineage: Eukaryota > Viridiplantae > Streptophyta > Magnoliopsida > Asterales > Asteraceae > Cynara > Cynara cardunculus. Next base: position 2,901,416 of record NC_037542.1, on the reverse strand, counting down.
AGTTGTGTATTTTTACCTTTTAACCATAGATGCGATGAATGATCGTGTGAGAAGTAGAATTAACATGAGAAGTGTAAGAAAGAACTTAAACTCTTAATCACTTTTAATCTAAAATTCACCAATAAATCACGTTTGATATGGGGACTGATCCGATGTATCTCATTCTAGTGTACATAGAAGGGTAATGATCTCTTCTTACGCTTCTTACATTAATTCTTCTTCTCATCAGAACCCAACCCGGTTTATATGCCCTTCAACTAATCCCAAAAGCCTTGGAGAGCAGCTAGAAAAATCCCCATTTATCTTGCAAGATTCGAACCGGTGATCTTTAAGAAAGATTCTCAAAAGATGCTATAATTTAAATTCGGATCTGAAGCTTATTAAATTAAAATTACAAAAAATTTGTATTTACATTTTTTTTAAAAAGAGAGTGGGGCCCCATGGCAGGATTGAGATATTTTGAAATGGATAATGTCAGATGGATCAATCATATGATGCCACGTAACCTCTGACCTCGTTCTCTAACGTTCAATCTCTCAACGGCTAGATAAGTCACACGTGGAAGGATCCTCATCGTTGGTAGCGCACGTGAGAACATAAAATCCTTTCTCTAGATATTGGTGTCGTACCCTTTACTTCCTTTCTCTTTACCAACCAAACCTAACCATGTGGGAACTCAACTTTCGTGAATTTACTTTCATACCCCTACTCATATCATAATCAATTTATTAATTTAAGTGGCTTTGTGGGGATTTCCAATTTCAAATACTTTCATACCTCAAAATTCCTCGTTGACCATTAATCGTTGACAAGTTTTTTTATTTTTAATTTAATTGATTTTGCTCAAAAAAGTTTATTTTATAGCATTTACAAAGAAATTCAATTAAAAATTAAAGTAGAAAATTAAAAGTTACAGTTAATATATATATATATATATATATTTTATCAGCTTCTCTATAATTTCTTTAAAATAAATTACAATCAACTCCAACATATTCTATATTTTAGAGATTTTATCATTAATTATATTGTTTAAATATTTTTTATATTTGAAGTTTTTTCCATAATTCTCTATTTTAAATTATGAAATAAGGAAGTTGTTGGAGCATTATATAAAATAAAAAGTTGATTTTCCCAAATTTAGAGAAACTGTTGGAGATGCTCTTACATTCATCTCCAACAGATTTCTTATTTTGTAGAATACAACATTAATATTAAAATATTTCATTCATCTATTAAAATATTATTTCTCTCTTTAATTATTTGTGTTTTTCAAAGTACCATATTGGTGGTCTCAATTGTTAATCATTTTTTGGGTGTTTTCCATATTTAGAGAAAGCCTCTTCTCTCTCTTACTTTCTTCATTTGGTGTGTTTGGTTTGATGGATTTGCAATTAAATAAAATCTCTTTTTTATAAATAATTATAAAAATAATTAAATTATCTTTTTATTAATGAATTATTAGAAAATAAATGTTTTAACATATTTTAAAACACTATTATATACAAATCTTATGAAATTCCGTGAAATCCCAATCATCCTCGAGGATTTTCAAAAATCTTATGTTTGAGAGAGTTCAACAGAATCATAGGATTTCGAATCTAGACAATCCTACGTATAAAACAGATAAAATCCAAATTCTGGATTCCATTTAATTTCTGAAAACCAAAAAGGGTGATGTAACACATTTGTAGATTAAAAAATTCAAAAAAATTGAATTGATTAATGCCTTAAGGATAAATTGGCCTCTTAAACTCATTTATTTGTACCTTAAAAGCTACTTAACCTAATTAAAGTTGATTAGATGATGTCCCAAACCAATGAAGTTTCATCTTAGTGCTAGAATAGCATTATAATTGTACTTTATTACTTAGGCTAGGGGCTTATGTGTGATAATCAAAACCTTAGGGGCTAAAGCTGCCAACCACTTAAAACGCTAACACAAACCCAAACCTCTGACCCGAAGTATATAAACTCACATTCAACCGATTAACCCATTCGAATCATTTCCTCTTTTTTCTTCTTAAAACCCTAATTCTTCTCTCTCGCTCAATCTCTCCTAAACTCCAGATTCAACAGATCTGGAAGAAATCCGAAGCATCAATGCACAAAACGACGGGCAGCGATGGATGTGACGAACACCGGAGAACTTCGATTAACAGAGGCAACCAAAGGAAATACTAACCGTCTGCACGCTGGTCTCCTCGTCTTCTTTTGCTCAACTCCTGGATAGAATCACAACACAACGAAGCAACAACCGAGTTCGAGATTTAATTTCTGAGTTCTGACACTATTAATCGAAAGGATAGGGTTTGTATTAAGGATCTATGGATTCGAACACCACAGGTTTCGATTTCTGTTTCGCTTGAACGATATATTTTTGTTTTCACTTTAAAATGTTTGAGTTTCTATTTCAATAGACGTGTCGTTCGATTGTTCGATGATTCAGGAATATATACTGAGATAAACCATTTGTTTTCATTAACGATGATTCCAACGCCTTCCTTGTATTTTATTTGGATTATCCATACAGTAGATATCTGTACTTACTTTGATTGCAAAATAATTTGGGATAATGAGTTCGTTTTCCCATTTGTAGACAGTAAGATGATTTTAGCAACTACTGTAATCCTTTCTCTCTGATTCTTCCTTACTTTTGTACGGATTATCTCACCAATTAGCTTTTTGGTTATTTTCAGGTAAAACTTCTCAATTTGGGCTACTGGATTCCATTTACACATGATCTATTACCATCACAATTGCATCAGTTTAAAATGAATCAAAGTTTCAACATAGGACCCAGATCTGTGGCAACCATCTGGTTCCAGAATCAGATTAATATTTACTAATAAACAACTAACATAAGTTCATTTATACTTGAAGAATAAATGCGTTACCTGAACTTCTGATTTTTCAACAAAGGTGTGTTGTCATCCAAGATACCTTATTGGATTGGGTATTATAGTGTCACGATCTGTGCCAGATTAGATATATTTCACTGTAGAATCAAGTAGTTATTCGTAATTTAGGAGTGCTAAAAAAAAGTTTTTTTTTTTTTTTAAGGTATATAACCTTAAATGAATTTTAATTAAATCTATGAACTTCTCATGAGTATAAACTTATTTTTATGAATTTAATTAAAAACTCATTTAAGGTCGTTTACCTAAATGAGTCTGTTCAAAAACCACCAACCCGATGTTTAATCAAGTTGTAAAATCTCTAAACTGTAGGTATTGGATTGGAATTGGATTGAGGTCATTTAAACCTAATACAACCTGATGAACCCGTTATTTTTTTTATTTTTAGATTTAATATGATTGTTAAATACTTATTAATATGTACATTAGACAATTGCGCCATCATGTACCTTTTCATATGCATATATTTCCATTCTCCTCTCATCTTTATAATACTCTGTTGTATATATTTTTAGTAAATGTGAACGTATATGTGCAAATTGAGAAAAGTAGTTGAAGAGTATGAATAAGTTGTACCAAATGATGATAAAAAAGAAATCACGAGTAGAGAAAACAACATATATGAGGCTGAGAGAATATTTTAATGTAACAAATTATTAACCCGACCAACTTATACGATTTGATGTTGGATTGTTTGCACTTTGATTTAGGTTGGATTGGATTAAGATTTTTCAAATCGCAAACATTGGGTTAGGTTGTTTAAATGTTTTCAATATTATCAATTCAATTCATGAGCACCTCATATGGTTCCTACATTTGATGTAGCTTAGTATTTCCCATGCTACTTGCTGATTTGCAAATTAAATGCAAAACGATGTGTAGAATGTTGAGAGTATTTAAAGAACTATGCATTGAAGATGTCTTTGCTTGTTTGAGGCGTTGTTCGGACATAGTATTGATTGGTGAAGTATGTTTTATTTTCGAAGTGTTGCCTGAATTGTATATGTTGAACGATGAAAAGGGTTATCGGCCATAGTGTTGGCCGATGAGGGGCATTTATCGCCCATAGCTTATCCGATGAAACTGTGGTTTTCCAAAATATTGTTTAATAGTTTCAAAACTGTTTTGGAGTTGTGAAGGGTAACATGTATTTTTCAAATATTGATTTTAAATTGAGGAAATATACCATGGGTTCTTTCAAAACTGTTGAGTAAAATATATGTTTCTGAAAGAAAGTTGAGATGATATTGAAAAGGGAATTTAAGAACTGGGAAAGTTTTTGAGATAAAGTTTCTGATATGAAACTGTGTTGAAGTCATTATTGGTTGAAACTGCAGATTTTAATGAGGAAATAAGGCTGACATATCAAGGAGATGTGTTCTTTGGATAAGGGTGGCATATCAAAGAGATGTGTTATTTGGATAAGGGTGGCATTTGTGTGTATGTTACTATTATAGTTTTTGTTGTCACATCCATAAGATACGATAATTCTGAGTCAACATTTCTTTGTGACATAAAGACTTGAAAATATTGTTCTTATGAAAATAATAGCAACGATGTTATTAAGAAAAGAAGAATGACTTATAGCCGGAGGTATTAATTGCCCATATTTCAAATGGTTTTGAGTTATCAGATATCCTATTTTGGTTGTTTAAAAGAGTAGAGATTTGAAATAAAACCAAAGGGTCTTTAGTTATTACTTACTTTAGTTTTCGTTTGAGTTTAAAACTATTCTTATCTTAAAAGCTTTTGATAATAACCAAGAACTCTGGTAACTGGTATTTCTTAGTATGATTTGGAGGTTGAGAGTGTAAACTCTAGTCTGATGAGATTTGAGAGCTCTGAGAGTTATGTTCTAGATGTCTGTAAGAATCTGAGTGGTTATATATCTTTTGTAGTAAGATATTTTTATAACTTGCAGTTGTTGTATTACTGAAGTTATATTTCGTTAAAGTGGTGGGATGTACAAATGTTGTTTTTATAACAAGTTTTGGTGATCTTCATCCTGTAATTGCAAAGAAATGGGTTTTCTCACTATACCTCATGGTCTAACCCTCATTTTTGTGTTTTAAAAATATGCATTGCAGGTCTGGCTGGATCCAAGGATAAGAGGGAGGGGAATCATATTTAACAACTATATGAAGATCAACCTGTTACTTGATGGATTTTTTAGAATACATGTTACTTATACATGTGTTGTACAAGAAGTTTATTTTGGAATTTTGAATTGAAAATCTTGTATTATAATTTATTGTACTATTGGAACCAAAGTGGTGTCATTGTCTTTTTAAATATCAAGTATATGTTTATGCAAATATGGACAATGGAATGTTACATCTAGAATAAGTTGTTCTAATAAAAAATGTTTAGTTTTTCCTCAAAGAAATATTTTTTTATTTACAACTTTGAAATGCATAGTGTTAACATTATGAACACTATAGAATATGTTCCTTGTATCAAAAACATAATACGATTTTTTCTAAACGAAATGTCTATCTTAGCACTTTTAATGGTGAAAGCTAGTTATAGTTGATATACTCTGATAGGCTAACTATTAGGTGAGTAACTAGATATTAAAATTACGTTTTTTTAAATATATAATATTTATATATAGAAAATAAAACATATAAACTCACACATCCTCCTCATCTCTGATAAGATTTAAACCTCTGACCTCCTAAAAAACGAAAGGATTACATACTAGACACAAACAAACTCATCTGTAACAAATTACTGAGAGTCAAATCTTTTCTAATTTTCTATTATTATAACAAATTCAATTTCAATATTTAAAAAGAAAGAACCCATAGAAGATCAACATTGAGTATGAGTGAGCTAAGAGCAATACTCAATTAGTAAAAAAGCAACAGCCAAAAGAACAAAAAAAGGTCTGTATATCTTGATGACAACTCAAGAACAAAAAAAGGCAAAGGTTTACACACTTTATCTGTATCACCCCCAAAACACAATTTAACCCAAAATACAATTCAACTTTCCCTCCTTCCCATTACCATCTTCACCCTCACCTGAAAAATTATACAACCACCATTTTTAGCCCATCTTTTTTGAATTACCACCCTTGAGAGCCTTGGGATCAAGCGGGATTGTCCCCACGGTTAGAAAACCACAAGACTCGTCAAACCCGTTCACTTTCACTGGCATCGACCCAACCGTCAAAACATTACTACTCTCCACTGGCTTCGGTTCTATCCGCTCTGGGCTTATAGCGAGCGAACGAAAACGTAAAACATCATCATTATCTTCTTCCGTTGGCTTTCCATCAACCACTACTTGTCGTCTATCCTCGTTATTTTCAACATTAAACATGTTTTGCTTTTCTGAAGCAACCGCTACTTTACCGTCTGAACAAGTATTTATATCATTGTCATCCTTGCTGTCTCCACTCGAGGCCAAACCAAAGAAATTATTAAGCTTGCGAGGAGGGTGTAGAACAGGCACAAATACTGGGGTACCATAACTCTTCATTAGTAGCCTCGCTTTCTCTTCCTGCAATAGTTTTTGCCGATTCTCATAATACATGAAATCATCAAGTAAAGACGTCTTTGATGCATAGTTCTTGAATACTTTCAACATTTCTACACCTTTTTTGTATTTTATCTGCAAATGAACAACTAGCATTAGCAATACGAAGCCACATTAAATGTAGAAACCATACAAATATCTTGACTATTACGACAGTTGACACCACCGTGACACTCTAAAACCCAACCCAATAAGGTTAACCATGCCTGATCCAACCCCAAAACAATCCAGGTGGACATGTCAATTTGAAAGCAAGTAACACGAAAGGAGTGACCACACCAAACCACTCCCGTCAGAGCGTATATACCAGGACTGTTTTCAGCAAGAATAGAAAAAACATGTAGCAAGAATGAGCTAATAGTCAGGGCAACTAACCTCTTGCGTATCACGGCTATTTGTTACTGGTTTATGCTCATTGTTCTCTAATATGATGTGACGAAAGTGGGGATTTGGCACATCTTTTATTATATGCCACTTCACTGGGAAACTCCCACTCCATTTGTCTTGCTGCCAGAAATCCATATCCTTATGGAAATCTACATGGCCAGTCATCTCAGCAACACCACAAAACTGCCCACTTGCATTAACCTATTAATGAAAAAGAGAAACAGTCCGCAGATTTGAATGAATAAGAAAGCAAACAAGTACATAATAACATCTATACAGGAAAATCAATAACTTGTCAAACAAAAAGAAATCTAATACTGCAACTTACAGAGAAAAAGAGGAAGATAGGACAGCCTTTGGAGTCTCCTACTGATATTTTCTGGGCTTCTTCATAGGCACTATTCAACTTCTTGTTTCCATTAGGTGTAGATGACCATACATTATACTTGATGCTCTTATGAACATCATCTTCACTGTATGATTTTATAACAAAGAACTTTGCATTTACATATTCACCAGGAAAATCATCTTTGTTATAGTCATCCATGCAAATTATAATGTTTCCTTGCGCATCACTATTTCCAGCCCTGGTTGAGTAGGCTTTAACTGTCAACCGAGTATTTGATGTGCTGGTTCTAGGACCACGATTCTGTTCAGTCAAGGCATTGGGGTTTCCATTTACATCATTTGTGATTTTACTAAAAGATAACTTGGATCGGGCCTTATCAACTACCACCCGCCCATTTCCGCTTGAACCAAAATTTGACATGCCATTGCTAGAAGGAAGAGCAACTTTTAGCTGGTTATGATTAGACACAGTTTTCCCATTTGAAAGATTATCAATAGCTTGAGCACCCCGACCCTGTTCAAAAATCAAAACATCAGATCTGATAACTCGTGCAGGAAGAGAGAGTAAAATAACAATAAATACAACAGACCACTGGTGCTTTCAAACTGCTTTCTTTCCAAAGTAACAAAAAACACCCTAGTGGAAAGATCACAAATCATAACATGCATCAATTCAAATATTTACTTTCTGCATCTACAAGTTCCATCATACAACAAAACTCATAAGCAGAAAGAATATGAGCAATGTGTCATGAAGTATCAAAAACTCCAGCTAACAAAAGAAAAAGCCACCATTATCAGAAAGAATGGTACAACAAATACAAGATCGGATAGTTGTGAACAAGTTTCAGAACATGTATTATAATTTAGAGGAAGGGATTTCATTGCTTTAAAAATTGTGATCCAGATAAGATGGGACATAGATCACAGTTGCAGAAAGATTACTTAACCTCAGATTAAACAAAATATGAAAATACATATAAAACAAGGAAGTGCGTAGCCTATAGGTATGTATTGTTATCCTATTTCAGTGACAATAGTCTTTCTATTTTTGTGAAAATAATAAACACCCCCAAAGATAACACCAAAAAGATCATGGAAATGAAAATAAATGTGAACCATTAGGGACAATTGTCAGGATAAAAACAATCATACCTGGAGATTTAATGATGGCAGCGGACCTGAAACACTGTTGGAAGTGACACTACTATTGCTCGTAGGTAACTTGTTTGTTCCACCATTACTTTTAAAGCCTTCGGAAACTTTGCCAAAAGCATTTGAATGATTTGAAGCAACCCTTCCTGGATTCAAGGTAAATGTTGCAGCTGCTGACAATGAGTTACGATTGAGACCTGATGCATCAACCCTATTAGCAGTAGATGCAGCCATATCCATGAATTGGTCTGTCGTACCACTTGTGAAAGTGTCTGGTCCAGATTGAACAACCATGGGAAAGTAAGCTGGTGAAGTAGCACCATTTTCATAAGAGGGCATGTAGTACTGTTGTGTCCCCACATACGAGCCATCAGCTCCTATCATGGCACCAGGAATGTAAGGATTGTATGGGTTATATGGAGACTGTGCATATCCATAGCTAGGTGTATAATACACATAAGGCAAACTTTCTGTTTGAGTGCCCTGGATAATAAAAGTAAACATTAAGAATGCTCCAACATAGACAACTTCTCCAAAAGAAATTAATGATATAGTTAATATGCTTACTATGAACTGAATATTTTGACCATCCACACCAAAAACTCTATGGTGGTCATCCCAATCACCAGGTGATTCCAACCCTGTTCACAATAAAACATACAAAGAATCAGGTATTGCAAGGCATTAATTTGTGCAAGATGCCAAGAAACTAAATATAACGCATACCTGTACAAATATAGCCATAATTGGTAGCAGAAGGATAATACATGCCCTGATCAATAACAAACTCTGGGGCACCTTCGTTATACATAACTTCAAGTGGTTCAAGAAGGGGATTGGTTAATTGTGAATTTGGGTCAGTAGTGCCTTGAATCTGAAAGGAGAGAAACATTAGCATCAACACAACGTCATAAATACACATGTTCGTTCAATGTTTATCTTTATTTGTAAGTTGTATTATTTTTTCAACATCCTCTGTTTAATTTACCAGGTAAGCATCTGCATTTCCATGTTCAGGAACATTATACACATCCATTCCACGACTGCCACCACTGTAAAAACATATGTAGTACAACTCAAACACATGCCCCTTTTAACAGAAATCATAAAAACCATCCAAAAAAAAAGAGCCAATGCAATCCAAAAGGTGTTTAAGTCACAATCTTATATAGAAGTTATGAATAAAGTTCCATAGCAAGCTACAAAGTCAGAAACACTGGCATCTATAGCTAATCTTCTTATTAGCCAAATCATGAAAATCAAAAGAGTTGAAGAAGACAAGTCCAGCGAGTTGGAAATGGGTTTCATCCGGTCATATCAACATATCCAAACCATTTCCCAGCATTCAAAATCTATAAATCTCACAGAAGCTTCAAAATTCGTATGCCGTCAACGAGAATGAATCTAGCTTAGGCTAGAATGCAAGGCAAACACGAACTGCACATGCTAAAGCTCCCTAGAACAACAGAAATACATAAAATCAAACAAACAAAGTAACCCCAACTCCCCACAATCACAACTTTGAATGGGCCACAAAACACTCTCCTATAGACGAACGAAACCATCATATATAAACCCTAAGAAAACATTCATATAGACATATAAGTAAGCAAAACAAAACAAGCCCCTAGTCTAATACATGAAAAACAGAAAAACATGATTAAGAAGAAGAAAGCACGTGAAAACACATAATAACAATAGTAGAGGAAAAGGAATATGAATGAGAGTTAGAATTATACCTTGAGAAAGAAAAAACGAAGCTAATTTAAGCCATGGATGAAGCAGAGAGTAGAATTAGAGAGAAATTGCAGAGAGTGAAGATGGAGTTCCTGTGCATCATAATTTTGTATATTTAGAAAACCCTAACCCTAAGAGAGAGAAACAGAGTTGAAAAGGGTGGGAAGAAGAGAAAAATCAAAACGAAAATTGTTTGATGAAGGCGGAGAGAGAGAGAGAGAGAGAGAGAGAGAATGATAAGAGAGACAAGGGATTGATTCGCTGGATCGGAGGCCTTTACTTATTTGTGGTGGGGAGCATTAGAAACCAACCAAGTATCCCCTTCTACGACGTCGTTCCATCATCTCGTCCCCCTTCTTCCTTATTACATCAATTTTTAATTTTCATTTAAGTAATAATTTAAAAAAAGTTAAGAATATAAAATATATTCTTGTAGCCTATAATTACTTTTAAAATTAATAATAAATATTGATTTTATTCAATAGAAAATGTATTTTTTTAATAATAAATAGTTTTCTGAAAAATCTACTTTCTAGAAAAGGTCTAGTTGTTTTCTCAGGTAAATATTTTAAGGAAAAAAAACAATATAAAAATTAATAATAAATTAAAATTATAATTGTATAAGATTGAAAGAAGAAAAAGGAAACGTCATGCACCAACCCTTTTCTTGGGGACTAAGCTACACTTCAATTTTTCTTTCTCCTTTTATATTTGTATTTTGCATTTTCAGTAATTACGATTTTAGTCCCTGTTATATTGATGATTTACAGTTTTGGTTCCTAGACTATGTTTTTTTACATAAAAGGGCATGTGGTTTGCACTTTTTCATGATTTTGGTCCCTAAACCAAACGACTGTTCATCTTCTTCATTAAACTCGAGGGCGTTTTAGTCTTTTTTGTCACTTTTTATTTCAATAATCTTTTAATTAAGTTTTTCTTTTGTTTGATATTCATCTTCTCTGTCAAGAACATGATGAACAAATCATAAAACCTGAGGTAAACCTAAATAAAAGGTGTTTCGATGATTCCTTTTCAAATCACCATCTTCATCTTTCCTTGTTTGTTCTAGGAATGAGAGAAGGTGGTTTTGGGTGATTTCATTCAAATAACCATCTCGGTTTTTTAAGGTTCCAATTTTTTTAACCTAAATCATCATTTTCCATCCGTGGGGGTGACTTGTCGCTCGCCCCTGATAGCATAATGCACTTGCAACCTTTAAAAGTTTTATTTTTTAGGGTTTCTTCACATTTCGTCCATACCATTTCTCATCTCTTTTTTTTGTGTGATTTTTGGGAGCCAAGATCGATATTGGGAGGTTTTTCAAGATGATTTGAGTACTTGTTGAGCTTGGGGAAGATTGAAGTTCAAACCTTTTCAAGCCCTCTATTAAATGAAGCTTTGGTTTGACCATTCTTTCAACCCTTTCTCTTTTCCTTTCTTCCTAGTGTGATTTAGGTGCCGTTTTCTAAACGCTTACCCCGTTAAGTGTTTACCAAGTCACTTTACTTTACCGGATGAATATGGAAAGGACTAAAAATCTTACCCGGTAAGAGCGAATGCAAGAATCGAGAGTCTTGCCCGGTAAGTGAGAACGATGACTCTTACCATGGTTAGCGCTTACCGAGATAAATTGTTGCATACGATGCATTTTAGTGAATAAAATCTTACCGATAAATAAGTGATAGTGTTGAATTATACTGGTAAGTGTTTACCGGATAAATGTTTAGGTAAACGGCCCTTAGAGACTTCAGAAGTAGAAGAACTCATTTTTGAGGTCTTGGAGCTGAAGTTTAGAGGATTTGTTGAGATATTTTTCACCAAAGGAAACTCAAGATTCATGTTGAAACCTAGATTTAACATAAATCTTACAACGTGAGTTTTAGTTGCTTTGAAAACCATATACGTGTCAAAATATCCTTAATTTGTGTATTGAATGCATCTCTATGGGTTATGACAAATATAATTGATTTTTGTGAATATTCTTGCTTTGGGGAGCATCTTGTGTCGAAACAGATGGGAAATCTGTTTGAAAGAATTTCTAATCGTTTTGCTTAAGATTTTACCAAATGGTGTTGGGTATATAATGTATTTGTGAATTTGGCACGTATGCCTCCATAAAACCTCGAAATGTTAATATTTGAGTTTTGAGTATATTGAAGGATGAAAATCACCTGAGAGTGACCTTTGTTGGCATCTAGCATTTATCTGTTGAGGTAAATGTCATAGTCATACTTCGGTGTATTTAGGCTATAAACTATTGAATGTTTCAAAGGGAATCCATGGAATATTGTAAGAGTACGATTCACATGGGTTCGATCATTCGATGTTTGTGGCGATAAAATGTGCTTTATTGTTTTTATTTTTCTTTAGAAGTAAAGTTGTATAATTATCATGGGGTGATGATTTATTTAGACGAATGATGGGTTTAGCGCAACCTAAGTTATTTTTGTTTGAACGTGAATTACATATTTTACATAATTGTTGAGAATTAATGTTTTCAGTGGGTTGGTCATTCAATTGGAGTTATGTAATTTAGACTGTAATGCATTTGATACATAGGCATAATAGTGCGTTGTTTGTTGTTGTTTAAATATGAAGTTTTGATGTCCTTACTTAAGCTTAGAGAGTGATCATCAAGTCAATATTTAGGAAGCTTGGGGTGGTACTCGGAAGAGTCGTATACGAAGCTTAAGTCTTGCAGTAGAACTCGTTGGAGTCGTATACAAGGAGACCATTGACTTATGTGGTATAGCTCATCTAGGGGTTGAGTAGACATTGGGGTCAATTTTGGGGATCTTGCAATGGGACTTAAAAGAGTCGTATATGAGGCTCCATGATCCGATGTGAAACTCGATAACATTGATAAGTGACTTACTTTTGTGTTTCCACAGCATTCAGTGAAAATGGATCTCCCTCGTCATCAAGAGGTGTTGTTTTGGATATCGAGTTATCTATACTTTTAGTGCCATTGAATATAGAGTATTATATGTATTTTGATCTTTAGGGGCATGAGTCTTAACCACATTTTGGGTAGAGATGGAAACTTTACCAGTTGGAGCGAGTATCTGACCCTAAAGGGGTGGGGATTCTCCGGTTTGACGGGTAACAGGGCAGGAACGGGATTTTATTTTCATACCCAAAGCGGGGTCCGGGCAAGATCAGGGGTGGCATTACCTACCTCTAATCTGACCTCGATTATTTTTATTATTATTATTATTATTATATATATATATATATGTATATGTATATATATAAAGAGAGAGAGGAGGAGGAGGAAGAGGTTTACTTTGCAAACCACGTTATTTGTACAAAACATACAAACCTCGTTCAACCAATCATATTTTTTCATTTTCTTCATTTTTTTGTAATTATGAGAGATTGATTAATCATTTTTATTGTGGATTGTGTTAATCATGGATATTATCATCTTCATTATATTAATTTTAGAGAAATATATGAGACAGTTTCATTAAAATTTCATAAGATTAAACAATTTCATGAAAAAAAATCATAAGATTAAACAATGAAATCGACGAATGAGGGTGGTTTGCACGGTTTGTACAAATATGGGTGGTTTACATTTGATCGCTCCTCTCTTTCTCTCTCTCTCTCTCTCTCTATATATATATATATATGTATATATAGTGTATGTGTGTGTATCTATACTGTATTATAAAACATTTGGGTCAAACTCTTAAAAACAATTCTTAAAGCATTTTGTACCTTTAATTAAAAGCTAAATTACTTAAACTTTCAAATTTACAAGTTATTATTGCTTTGGTACAACTTATTCAAATACACTATGCCTTTATGTATCTCTCACATCTATCCTTATCCCTAATCCATTCAAATAATCCCACACTCTATTGATCTACGAAGCACCCTCATCCGAAATGTCCCCGACATTCAAATGCCTTCTTACTATCTCAATATGTCAAGTAGACTGCAAGAAGTAAAAAAGACGAAAACAGAAGGAGATGGACAAAGAATGGGATTCGAAGCCTTGTTCTTGGAGTTCTTTTTCTGGTCACGCCCCTTTTCGCAGACTCCCTTGTCCAAGTAAAATCTATCGTTTAATGGGTTTTATTTGCTTTGTTTGTTGGAGGTGATTGTAATGTAGAACGTCTTCAAATATTTCTTGATAAAAAGAGTAATTGATATCACATTGACGTCATGATTGGATTAAAGCTATTCGATCGGAATCCATGTATCGGATAATCATCGTTCAGTTCACTCACTCCTAATCGCCATCTATGATTTGTTGGGTTTATTCATTAGTGTTATTTTTTCTTAAAAACTATATTGATTTAATGATGATTGATACACATTTCTGATTTTGATTCTAGACTAATTGATGAAAATAACAGAGCATTGATTCATATACATCGATCAATTCCTTTCAAAGGGATTTAATGATGTAAGTTTTTCTCAAACCTTCTACACACTATCAAGCTACAAAAGTTGTGGTTTTATTTGGATGAAGTGTGACAAGCATTTGGCAATCCAATTGCTATAAGTGGATTTTTTGTCACTGCGACAAGGATGGAAGAATTCCGTATTTCAGTGACATGGTGTTTAAGGGAAAACGATGTCACCATTGATGATTGAGGAAAAAAGGATGCCGCTACAACCAAATCGAATCCAAATATGTCTCAAGAAGGGTATATTTATTCTCAGGTTAGGTTTTCATATAATATGAAATCACCTTTGGTTTCAGGTTAGGTTTTTCTCAGATGTGTTTTCATTGAACAAATTGAATCCAAGTCCTCTATTTGTTTCATTGATATGTTTGTTTTCTGATATTTCTTTGTATTTTGATGTTTTTATAAAATTTTCTGACATCTCTTGTATTTTTATGTTCTTCATAATCCATTGTTGATCAATGTCTCAAACGGGTTGGTTTCCCTATGTCAGGACTTGGTTGTTTGATATGTTCCACTTTTGTAGAATGTATTCTGAAATATTTATATTTCTTTGTGCTTTCTTTTCATTTTTTCATTTGTTTCAGGAGTGGAATGTCTTACTGAGAATCACATGCTAACATTTGAGGAAGGTAGCTCATTTGTATTTGATCTCATATTTGAAATTTTCACGAACATCCAACAACTTCTATAAAATATAACTCAAAATATCACAACATAATGTGAGTTATAAAATCATTCCTTACCACACAGGGAATACAACCCCTCAGGTTCTCATAATCATTTGATATGAAAAACCTAGAGCTCTTATGACTCATAAAGATCAGAGTTCCTAATTTCAACTTCAAATCATACAAATGAAATGCGACCAACCAGAGTTCTTGGTTATTAGTTAAAACTTAAAGATAAGAATCGTTTTGAACTTAAAAGAAAATGAATTTAATAATAACCTGGGTTCTTATCAAATCTTTACTCTTTTGAACAGTTTAAAATGAAATATCAAATACCTCAAAACATTGTTTACTTTCAAAATACAAACAACTAAAGCCTCTCGATATCAGCTATTCTCTTCCTCTGCATTACATCATTGTTATTAGGTCAAAAAGAGCAATGATTCCAAGTCTTTACATCACAATAAAATGATATATCTGAATCATTGAATCTTATGGATATGATAACAAGAGTTATGATCAAAACACAGATTCCACAATTGCCACCCTTATCCCATGGTACATCTCTCTTTGATATGCCACCCTTATTCCATCGGACAACACTTGGGCGATGAACACTCAATCTGGACAATACATTGAACGATAAACACTTAATCTGGACAATTTTTCTTTCCTTGCTTTTTTCCCAAAATGGTAATAAGAGTAAGATGAATTGAATTCATCCCCTCTTATACATTTTCCATAAAAGGCGGTGAACTTTTATTATTTTAAAACTCCCCCATCACACTCAAATTTGCATATACATGCATATATGCATCATGGGAGAAAATATAATAATCACTTAAGCAAATTAAATAAATTACTTACCAAACTTCAAAAGCACCCTAAATTATATAACTGGAATTGAATTATCACATTATCCATCCCTCAAAAGAATTTTATCTTGGAATTCAATCAATTAAACAACCACAAATATTATGCTTTCATTTTCGATTCCAACTTCCAAGTTGCTTCTAAACCCTCATGAAAATGCCATTGAACTTTCACAAGATTGATTTCTTTATTCCTTAAAACTTTTGTCTTTCGGTAAGTGACAGCCTAGAGAGTTTCCACAAAGTTCAACCTGTTATCCAATTAGATAGTGGTACTGCCAAATTTGGATCGGCCAAACATTTTCGCAAGTTAGAAACATGGAAACTGTTGTGAGTGGAGCTGAGTTCCTCTGGTAGTTCTAACTGATAGGTAACCAAACCGACCCGCTTACAAATTCTGAACAGCCCAATATATCTCGGTCTGAGTTTACCTCTCTTTCCAAATCTAACAACACCCTTCCATGAAGAAACTTTCACATCACGAAATCTCCTACTAAAAATTCAATAGGTTTACGGCGCTTATTTGCATAACTCTTCTGTCGGTTCTGGCTTGTTTTAATACGTTCACGTATCTGATGAATCTTTTTAGAAGTTACCTGAACAATCTCCGGACTAGTTAACTGCCTTTCTCCCACTTCATTCCAACACAACGACGTTCTGCACTTTCAGCCATACAAAACCTCATAACATAAGGTGTCGCCTGGATGTTGGAATGATAATTGTTATTGTAAGCAAATTCAATCAAAGGCAGATGATTTTCCCAAAATCCCCCGAAGTCAATAATACAAGCTCTTAATATATCTTCAAGAGTTTGGATTGTTTTTTCACTTTGTCTATCGGTTTGAGGATGATACGTCGTGCTTAATCTGATTTTAAGATCCCATGGCTCTTTGAAAACTTTCCCAAAACTTTTAGGTAAACCGACTGTCCCTATCGGAGATAATGGATAACAGAAGACCATGTCGAGTTACAATATCTTTGATATAAATCTTGCCAACCTTTCTAATGGATAATTATCTTTAATCGGTAGAAAGTGTGCGAATTTAGATAAACGGTCTACGATAACCCATACAACATCATACCCTTTTGGAGTTCGCGATAATTTCATGACAAAATCCATTGTGATATGATCCCATTTCCACACATTAATTTCCAAAGACTGTAAATTCCCATATGGTCTTTGATGCTCGATCTTTACTTGCAGACACGTCAAATATCATTCTACATATCTTGCGATATCTTTCTTCAATCCTAGACACCAATAAAACGATTTTAAATCTTTATACATTTTATTAGTACCTGGACGAATTGAATATCGGGATTTGTGACTTTTATCCAAAATTAACTCCCAAATATTCCTAAAATACGGTATCCAAATCCTGCTTTGGAAGCATATAATTCCCTTGTCATTCTTTACCAAGATTAAAATCATCTTGCCAACGCTTTACGCCTTGAAATTGTTTTCTTTGATAGCTTTACCCTGACATCTTAAAATTTCATTGTGAAAATCTGGAATCAAATTTGTTCTCATCGCAACTGCTTTGATCATATCATTTCTCTCTTTCCGGCTAAGAGCATCAGCTACCACATTTGCCTTTCCTAGATAATAAAGAATTTCGCTATCATAATTGTTCATTAATTCAATCCACCGGCGTTGCCACATATTCAATTCTTTCTGATTAAATAGGTGTTGAAGGATTTTATGATTTGTGAAAACCTGACATTTAGTTTCCAACAAATAATGCTTCCAAATCTTTAATGCAAATACCATGGCCGCAAGATCCATATCGTGAGTCGAATATTTTTCTCATGATTCTTCAACTGTCTGGATGCGTAAGAAATGACTTTTCCCCTCTACATCAATACGCAACCCAAACCTAGCTTTGAAGCATCACTGTATACCACAAAATCTTCAGATCCATCTGGCACTGCATAAACGATCTTTCAATAACTAAAAAGCTTTATTATGATCCTCTTCCCATTCATACTTGACATTCTTCCTAGTTAGCTTGGTTAACGGTGCAACAACTCTTGAAAAATCTTGAATGAATTTCCGATAATATCTTGCTAAACCGAGGAAACTACAGATTTCGATAGGAGTTCTCGGTACTTCCCATATTTCAATAGCTTTGATATTTGCGGGATCTACTTTTACCCCTGCCTCAGAAATAATATTACCTAAAACTGTACTTCTCTTAACCAAAACTCACATTTAGACAACTTGGCAAATAATTTTTTTTCTTCAAAAGTTTAAGGATCAGACGAAGATGTTTGGCATGCTCTTCTTTAGATTTTAAGTATATAAGAATATTATCAATAAACAGAATAATGAATTTATCAAGATACTCGTTACATACCCGGTTCATTAGATCCATGAATGCTGCTGGAGCATTGGTTAAACTGAATGGCATAACCAAAAACTCATGATGTCTCTATCTAGTTCGGAAGACTGTTTTTGCGATGTCCTCGTCTTTGACTCTAAGCTAATGATATTCCGTTCGTAAATCAATTTTAGAAAAAATAAATTGCTCCAACCAATTGATCAAATAAATCATCGATTCTTGGTAAGGGATATATGTTTTTGATTGTCAGCTTATTCAGTTCTTTGTAGTCGATACACATCCTCATAGACTCATCCTTCTTTTTAACAAACAGAATTGGAGCACCCCAAGGTGAAGTACTTGGTCTGATGAAGCCTTTATCAAGCAAGTCTTTCAACTGTGTTACCAATTCCTTCAAATCTGATGGTGCCAAACGATAAGGTGCCCTGGCTACTGCTGCTGCCTCTGGTATCAAATCAATTCTGAATTCAATGGACTGATCGGGTGGTAAACCAGTCAAATCCTCTGGAAATACTTCAGGATAATCACAAACTACAGGTTTAAACTCTTGTTTACCCTTTTCTTTCTTCGAATCAATCACGTAAGCTAAATACCCTTGACACTCTTTCTGAATACATTTTCTTGCCTTCAAGACAGACAATAAACTGGTATGATGATCCCGATCACCATAAATCACAATCGGCCCTTTTTCTGGCAAATTAATACTAATCATCCTTTTATTTCATACAATACTGGCTTGATTTTCTGCTAACCAATCCATTCCTACCACAACATCAAACTATTTCATAGGCATCGAAACAATCGGATTGGCAATCCACACCCCCTCAATTTCAATTCGACAATTATTAGAAACACGACTAACAAATACTTGACTATTATTAGCAGTATCAACTACTAACGTATAGTCATGCAGCACAAAATTCACATATGAACACCCCGCAAATAATGGATATACAAAAGAATAATTTTCACCCGAATCAAATAGCACTTTAGCATATACAGATTTAACAAGAAAAGTACCTGTTACCACGTCTGGAGTTGTCTCGACCTCGTTTTTGGTCATTTGAAAAGATCGGCCCCTCCCAGACCTCCTTTTTGAACAGTAAGTCTTCCACATGTACTTGGAGCATTTCCTCTCATAGTAAATCGTGGAACTCTCAACTGAGGGCAATTCGGTCTGATGTGATCAGGGGAGTTACATTGAAAACATTTCCGAGGAGCTGGACAGTTTCTGGATAAATAACCCATTTCACCATATTGGTAACATTTCCTCTTATCAGTACTACAATCACATGGTGAACTCGGTGACATATTGGCTATGGTCTATCAGCAAAACATTGGACAGGATAATTATTCATTTTTACAAACATGGGTCTTCGGAAACTGGTTGAAGATCTTTCCCACTTCTTTTTCTCTATCACTTTCTCTTTCCCCTGCCTGTTCTTATTTCTTTTTGTAGTTTCGACAGCATCTACTGTTATTGGAAAAGTGGCAGGACTCATGGCAATTACAAACTCCCGTATTGAGGGTTTTAAACCCCAGATATATCTTTTAGCCTTTCTAGATTCGATAGATACATAATGTTCTGCAAACCGGGATAGTTCGATAAATCTTTTAGTATATTCCTGTACCGTCTGGTTACCATGTTCCAACTTTAAGAATTCTTCTTCCATTTGTCTAATAGCCGCTTTTGGACAAAATTGTTCTTTAAATCGATCAACAAATTCTGACCAAGACATTGTTCGCAAAATATATGGTTTGGCTAGTGACTCCACATCCCACCAATATAAGGCATTGGATTTCAACATTGATATTGCAAATCTGACCTTATCTTCCTCTGGACATTCACTGGTGTTGAACACAGATTCAATATCTTTTAACCAACATATTGCTTTTTTTGGTTCTTTTTCTCCATAAAATGTTAGGGGCTTACAGGTCAAAAACATCTTAATATCACCTCTTTTGTTGTTGGTGGCTTGAATTTGGGGATTTACCTGGACTCTTTCTGTTTCAACTTTGGTTGGTACTCTAAGAATAGATGTCATGGTATCTCTCAATTTACTCATTTCTTCCGCTAATACATCCCGAGTCACATATTCGGGTTGTGGCATAGGTTCTTAGTTTACATTTCCAGAAACTAATTCACCCTGATTGACTTTGCCTTCATCTTCCTTGATTTCTTCCACGACCTCTACCTCTTCCTATGCCTCTGCCTTCTGATAAACTAGTTGGAATATTATCAGGTGAATTTTCTCTTACATTTGGGTTGGGGAGGGCGATCCTTTCAGACCTTTGAGAATGAACACCCAACCCGGACAAGGGTTTGAGCGATGAACACCCAATCCGGACAATGCTTTGGGCGATGAACACCCAATTCGGACAAGGCTTTGAGTGATGAACACCCAATCCGGATAATGCTTTGGGCGATGAACACCCAATTCGGGTCCGGATAATGCTTTGAGCGATCCTCATCGGACAAAGCTTTGGGTGATGAACACCCAATCCGGATGATGCCTTCTCCGATAAAGGTCCTTATCGGACAACACATGAGCGATAAAAGTCCTTCATCGGACAACACAATATTCGGTAACAAAAAGGTATAACTTTAAAACTACTCTTATACAACATAATAACTATCAAAAATCTTATAAACGTATTCATCAAAACAGTGTAAATTCACCTTATAATGCACGTATGAAGATGAACTACACAGAATCAGCTTCCCAAATTATGATCACAGAATCTCTCCATAGCTTGTATCCCACAAGAAAACACACAGTTTTTCTTTCCTTGCTTTCTTTCCCAAAATGGCAATAAGAGTAAGATGAATCATACACTTTCTATAAAAGGCGGTGAACTTTTATTATCTTAAAACTCCCCCTCACACTCAAATTTGCATATACATGCATATATGCATCATGGGAGAAAATATAATAATCACTTAACCAAATTAAATAATTTACTTACCAAACTTCAAAATCACCCCAAATTATATAACCGGAACCCGATTATCACAATTTCAAAGGAAACTAAACATTCTAAATCGTCTGTTATTCCCAAAGCAAAATGCATAATTTAATGACTATTTTTGTATTTATTGAAACATATGAAGGATATTTGGATTTTCGATGAAACCATAAGAAGCAAAAGTAGACCTTACTCTTTAAATACTATCTCACTTTCTAGGAAAAAAAACTTTTGCATGTTTTCCAATGCATTAGTGACGAGCAACTTTATTCATAATATTCCAAAGTATGATTATGATCATCTTTTTACTCATCTTTTCATCTATTGGAATTGGATACATGAGGATTACAACAATAAACTTTTGTAAATTAACACAAATATTATGTATTATCATTAAATTTAAGATAAATGCAAAGTGTATATTCTAATAGACTAAGGTGTTGTTTACCAAACGCTTACACGGGTAAGTGCTTACCAAGTCACTTTACTTTATCGAATGAATATGACAAGAACTAAGAATCTTACCTGGTAAGAGCGGATGCAAGAATCAAGAGTCTTTCCGGTAAGTGAGAACGATGTCTCTTACCATGGTTAGCGCTTACCGGGATAAATTGTTGCATATGATGCGTTTTAATGCATAAAATCTTGCCCAACAAGTAAGCGGTGGTGTTGAATTTTACCGGTAAGTGCTTATCGGGTAATTGTTTAGGTAAACGACCCCTAAATTACATTTTTAATCCATATGGTTGCCGCTTACTATCAAAGTGGTTCCTATTTTAAATTAATTACAATTTTGGTTATTGTGATGACATTTTGTTTCACTTTTGATCCCTTTGACTAACTCTAGTTTAAAAAGTCAATTAACTTATAAGTATTTTGGTCTTTTTACTTTTTTTGTTTTATAAGATTATTATATAATAACTATACATATTAGATTATATTTAATATTTATATAGTTTATTTATTATTAAAATATAAAACATTATATTTTGAGTTTTACCATAAAAATGTAACATTTAATACTTTTTTTTTATAAATCTTTAAATTAATATTTTTAATCAATTTGCAATAGTTGGCATTTTAAGTTTAATTCACAAGTTTAGTTATTATTTTGTTTATTTTTGAGTTCAACTAATAAACTTTAAGTTGACATTTTACATATTTGATCAATATGCGTAAAACATTTACAATCAACACGTATACTAAAAATAGATAAATTGATATATTTTCTTTTATGAATAACAAATTAAAAAAATATACCTAAAATGAAATATGGGTCATATAAATTGAAATTTGTGTATTTGTGTATGTATCAAGACTCGTTCTTTTGTTAACCCGGTGTTAACTTTGTGAACCATTCTTAGCCTTTCATCTTGGAAATCTACGGTTGACATTCATCAAGACATTTTTTGTAATAAATTAGAATAAGATGTGTTATAAACATAGATGAACACTTATGAACACGGTAATATTTGGAAAAAATCATAATTTTTTTTTTGTAACGTTCATGTTTTATGTTAGCAAACACATGCACTATGTAGTTTGGTTCACATATGAAGTAAATGTGGAATGGCACCTGGTTCACATAAGAACAAACATCAAGTTGTGCTATGAACAATCTTCATGTGTTTACTTTTTTTTCAAAATAATTGGTAATCTGTGCATACGTAGTTTGCATTACGTGTATATGGTAATTTGGTTCACTTATGAAAACAATACTTTTTTTAAATGTTGAAACGAGATGGTTTCCCTATGAACAAGTGTTTACTAATGTATGAGAACCTATTTTAGAATATTGTTTATAGTATCACCTTCTGTGAGCTTGATCACTAATGGTCTTGAAACCCCACCAAAATTGTTAATTTGGTTAAGTGTATCTTCATCTATCGCCTAATAATAGCAATGACAAAAGAGAATTACATTTTTACCCTCGTTAAATAAAGAGAATTACATTTTTACCCTCGTTAAATAAATTCATCATGGTGCATTGATGCAGAGTGTATCTTGTTTTTTAGTGGTTCATTGAGGTTTTCAAAGTTAACACCATTTATTGGGTTAACAAAATATCCTAACTCCTCCCTCTCTCTATATATAGCATAGGTTCAATTGAGAAGTGGTAACATTTTGAGAAGTAAATAAGTGATCTTAGCCCTTTATTAAGTCAAGATTTGTGGCTTTGACTGTAAAGCACCGAATTATTCCTCGCATGGATTTCATAACTGTTACAAAAGGCGGCAAAACAAGTGCATATGTGAACCGTATAATTCACATATGAACTATTTAACTGATTCATATACGAATCCGTGTAATTCACACATGAATTAATTAACTAATTCACATATAATGATTCACGAATGAAATAATTAACTGGTTTACGTATGAATTATGGGTTCACATATGCACTTGTTTGCCACTTATTTGTAAAAATTATGAAACTACCATTTTATTTTTCGCTTGACCGGTCAAAGCCACAAATCTTGACTGAATCACGGGTTCATATGTGAATAAGTTATTTAGTACACATGTGAATCACACAGGTTCATATGTGAATAAGATAATTTGTTCATATGTGAATCACACGAGTTCACATATGAACATATAGTTCATACGTGAATAATACGGGTTCATATATGCACTTGTTTTTGCAGCCTATTTGTAAAACTTACAAAACTACCCTTCTATCTTCCGCACACCATGGAGAAATTATCTGGTGCTTCACATCTAAAGTCGCAAATCTTGACCAGATGAAGGGTTACGATCATTTCTCTACTTCCCAAATACTTACCACTCCTCAAATGAACCTATGTCTATATATATATATATATATATATATATATATATAAAGAGAGAGAGAGAGAGGGAGAGAGAGAGTGTGTGTGATAGATAGATACTAGTAGTATACTCGCTGCAATGTAGCGAGCTCTGCAAATTGGAAAGTAAAATAATGTGTAAAAAACACATTAAGATATATATTGCTCAAAACGGCAATATGATGATACCTCCTGCAAGAAATACAAAGTGATTATAAGTAAATATATATACACACACAAACAAATAACATAATGAATGTTTAATAATTAATGGTTGATTGTCCCTTAATCGTGTAAAACCTCTTGATAGACCACGTTTGATGTATAGGCTCCACGAAGGTTGAATTTTTTTACAGGTTTAACCAATACCTTCGTAGTTCCTCATGATATACCTTTAGATAATTACACATAAAGTTGGCCATGATTGAACACCTATTCTAACAAATAATCACCTACGTTCGGAACCGTTTGTTCGTGAGCTTTATTCATCGTCATAGAGAAGCTCAATCGAACTGGAAACTGCTTTCGCTTTAGCTTAAATTAGAACATGTCATCTTCTGATGGACATAAAGGAATCCTCGGCAAAAACACCATCTTGCCAGTATGTTGATCAACGGCTATTTCAGCATCGATGACATTCTGCTGAAACCTTTTGCATATCAATCTTGTGCCATTACATAATCCATTCAAAGGGTCGATATTTCATAGGAGTATGATTGAACATCCAATTTTTAGTCGGAGATAATGAGGAGGCAAACCACTAACAGTTAGTGAGTTTAAAATTTCCATTGGATAGAAGTTGTTATTATCGTCTTGTGCTTCATCGAAACTATAGTAGACTTTTTTCTCTCTGTAAAATATATCGATCAACTTGTCATTAATCTCATCGACATTGTTATTTTTTGTCGACAATAAAGCCCTAGAAATTATGTAATCTGAAGCAACTCCATTGATTTGAAGAGATGGAAATATTGTATCAATCAAAGCATCTGTTGTATGCCCACGCAATGCGATGGGATGCCAAATTTTATTGTGAATCGGTGTATCTCACTCAAAATCAGGATCCACGTGGATAAGATGTATACATACATTCACATACCCCCTAAGACGTAAAGGCTACACATGCACGTAATGTGGGACTTAACTTCAGGTCGTTTATCCAAACGCTTACTTAATAGGTACTTACTAGTAAGATGGCGCTACTCAAACTTACTTTAGCAGGACATAAAAAATTTCATCCAAATCATTCAAATTAAAATTTAGAACTCCCAAGATGTTAGTCTATTTGTGCAACTGCATCCATTTGTAAAAAAACAAATTGTTTGTGAATATTTATGAAAACAAACACATTTGTTTGCCAAACGCTTATCGGGTAAACATTTATCGACAGAAAACATCACAAATTGTTATATCCTTAAAACCAATGAATTGATAATTGACCACCTTAAAAAACATGTTTGACATTGTTTCAATAGATACCATTTGTTAAGAAGGACATGCACAAAGATAATCAAAGTTTAAGCCAAATTACGAAATACTATGAAATTTAGCATCGCCAGTTTCTACAGGCTCATGGAAGAATGTTGTTTCTAACAAGTCAAATATGCATGAATTAAAACAATATATACTACAACCAAACTTATTAAAGCTAAGCATTTCAAAGAGATGTTATCCACATTGATCAAAAAGACATCACAGGATAGAGACAAAAATACATAACCCCCAACCTCCAATCCAAATATGGTACAACAAAACAAGTCTGATCACAACTACCCAAATCTGATTCCCTAACATTTAATACAACCAATAACATAATGCACCACGAGCACCATATCTGATCAGAGTCTGCACATAATGCATACCATGTAAGCACTTACTGATAAGAGTCAACATTTTCCCTTAATTACCGTATAAGATTATTGATCATTGCATTGCTTCTTACCAGGTAAGATTCTTAGTCTTAGGCATATCCAGTAAGCATTTAGTAAACAAACCCATAGTCTATCATAAACTTGAAACTTATTCAAACATTATGGTTATAGACAAGTAGAAAATCACACTACACACAACCAGTTTTTTAAGCAAATCATATGGTCTATTAAAAATACCATTGAGCCGTTTACTAATCACTTACCTGGTACATGCTTACAGGGTCACTTTACCTTATCGGATGAACATGACAAGAATTGAGAATCTTACCCGCTAAGAGTGATGAGAAAGACCGAGAGTCTTACCCATAAATGAAAGTAATGACTCTTACTCTATAAACACTTACCGAATAAAAATGTTGCATACAATATCATTTTAGTAAATTAAAATCTTACCTAGTAAGTGAAGTAAAATCATGGAATCTTACCCGTAATCTTACCTGGTTCTATAAAATATAATTAAATATGAAAGGTTAGAGCTTGTTGAACCAACTATAATGAACTTTAACATAAAACAAATACATTTCAAAGAAAATGAGTTCAACAAAAAATACATGTCATATGGTTCTTTTTGCACTTTTGCAAGAATAGTGACGACTTTGCAACAAAAAGACAAGTACAATGGCTTGAAAGGTCAATAGCTCTATTTCAAATAAATGATGGCTAAACCTTATTACTTGCAAAGGTTTTGCTTTAGTAAAATCTGAATCCAAAATTACCTACTTTCCTATTTTGATTCTAATGATGATTTACTCCACAAGATTCTCCCTTATTTTGCTATTCAATGGTATTTTAGACATTTGATCATAGTTAAACACCAACAACTTCTTTTAAACTATTTCAAATAAATTATTGCAACTTTGACGATGAACAAAAATTAATTAAACTGATACATGTCTTGTACAGAATCTAATACCTCAAGGAAACGTGAACATTATTTAACCAAGTAGTTAAATACTATTTGTTTTCATTGTATAACATTTTCATATTGCAAATCCCATTTATATGGCTTGTTTCTCAATAGCCAGAACTATGGGAAATCAATAGCCACAAGGATGAAAGGAGAACTATTACCTTGAATTCAAAAGAATGAAGGTTGAAGGCATCGACAACTGTTAACAAAGGTCGAGAAGGCGATCAAAAGCCCTGCTTTTTGTTGTTTGAATAGAACCAATGAATTAGTTCAAAGGGAAGTTCATTCATAAGAACCATACGATTTGGTTCTTTAGGGTTTAAATTAAAGGGGTAGAAACCCATAAAACCAGGCAAGGATACCACTGAGAATGAAAGTAGAGAATTATTACCTTGAATCGAGAAGGCTGAAAGTTGAAGGCATCAGATACAGAAGCTTCAATCTTCCGGGATGAGGGAACAATTGATTAGGGGAAAAGGGATATGCTAACACAATATACTGTATGTGTATCGTCTGCACAGCTTGCCAAAATCGTTGATTGGAGCCTGTACTCTAAAAGAACTTTATCATACAAAAGTATCGTGAGATAGAGATCCAATTTGGAATATTGGGATTCAATTAATATGCCAGATATAAACCTAAAACTTCTTGAGCGCATAGAAAACCTTGGGAAATCAGCAGCCAGAACTTGGGGAAATCAATAGTCACCTCGTGGACGTCTATTCAATTTTGGAAACGTAAAGGGTGTGGGGAGCCTGGAAACGTAAAAGGTGTGCGGATCTTCAAACTTGAAGTTTTACTTTGTTGTTTTAAAATTGTAATCAAGACTTTACGCATAAAGCTCTAGTACTTTATGCATTAAACGTTGTTTTTAAGATATTTATCAAATTTGGTTCATAAGATAGTAGAGGAGCGATCAAATGAAAATCACCCTCATCTGTAAAAACCGTACAAACCATCTTCATACGTCGATTTCATTGTTTAATCTTATGAAATTATTTCATGAAATTGTTTCATATAATACTTTTTTTGATGAATTTGTTTCATATATGGTTATGAAATTGTTTCATATAATACTTTTTTTGATGAATTTGTTTCATATATGGTTATGAAATTGTTTCATATAATATTTAATGAAATTTTAATGAAACTGTTTCATGTATTTCTCTAAAATTAAAATAATGAAGATGATAATATCCATGATTAACACTCTCAACAATAAAAATGGTCAGTCAATCTCTCATAATTACAAAAAAAATGAACAAAATGAAAAATTATGATTGGTTGAATGAGGTTTTTACGGTTTTTACAAATTGAGTGGTTTTTATTTAAACGCTCCCCTAAGATAGTATATATATACTACTAGAAGCGTACTCGCGCAATGCAGCGAAGATACATCGTGATTTTAATATTTCATTTTATTTTTTCTCTCAGTCGATGTTATAATATGGTTTTATGTGATTTTGAGAAAACAATGATATTTTTATTTTTGAATAAAATATATATTTGAAAATATCATAAAAAGTTGACAAAAATATATCGATATTAGTATCAAATTAACTATTTGAAATT
>NC_037542.1:2855051-2872732 GCF_001531365.2 Cynara cardunculus var. scolymus | reverse complement strand
CAGCGAGGGAAATTTCCCTCGCAAATCCGTCGCTGATATCCGTCGCTGATCCGTCGCTGATAGCATTACCTACGACTAATTGATCGACGGAGTATCAGCGACGGATCAGCGACGGATTGACTTTCAGCGACGGATTTGCGAGGGATTTTTCCGTCGCTGATAGTCTGCATTTTTGTAGTGATCCATCCAATGTGTAAATTTAATCCAAAATTTTCAACAATGAAACTAATTGATTAATCACTTTTAAGATGTGTTAGAACAAACACAAGTGAGACTAAAAATTCAAAAACCAACATAAAACAAATTCTGGTTTAAGCAAATTGAAAACAAATTAAATGGATGATAGTTGGATGGATAATTGGATGGCGATCGGATGGTTAATTAGGTGTTGGTCGATTCAGTTCGGTCGGTTTTGGTCGGTTCTAGACTGCCATCCAAGAATTGACCAATCCAAATTAGATGTTAAAATTTTCAATTCGATCCAATCCAATTATAATCGGATATTCAATTAGGGTCGATCGATTCTAATTAAATCAGTTGACTTTCTGCACACCCCTACCCGTATTGCTATACATTTTTTTCACAAATCAATCGACTACGTATCTTAAAATGTTTATTATTGTATTTACGTATGAATGTTACTAAACATACTCTTACATTCTATTCACAAATGAATACAAACTCTAACATACTACAATAAATAAACATTTGCGTCTTCATGTATTCATATGTGAATACATAAGCATACTTTAATATTCATAGATTCACAAATGATTACATGGACATACTCTAATACATAAACACCTAGATTTTCATATATTTGATGGGTATTATTTATAATGATAATATAACATGTGTCCCCACTTTTCTCTTTTATTTTACATCTTTAAATGAATGGATTGAGTCACTTTCTTTACTATCTTATATATATTTTTTTGTTTATAGAGTCTGGAAATGGAAACAATCTAGTTTGATGACTTCTGATATAAAAATCATAAAATGTTGATGTTGTAGGGTGCTGCGAAACAGACCATAGGGCAATTTCTTTTTAATGATGATAACAATCTCTCAAGACTGCAAGGAAAAATTCCTCTGGGGATTTTTAGGTTAGCCAGAGCTAGAACATGTACTATGTAATTTTCGAAGAGATTGAAAGTGATCATTTTGTTTCCTTACAACTTATATAATTATGTCATCATTTGTTCCAACCATGTATTACTAATTATTCAGTTTTTAAGGATGTAATCTTATGAAGTAGTCTGCTCCTATGAACTTCGAAGTTCTACTTTTCCTTTTATTTATGTATTTCATCTTTATTAAATAATGTTTTATTTATTAAGTATTTAGTAGAACAGATTCCTTAAAACTTTCTCCAAAATGGAGAAAGTATGTGAGAGATGATGAAGATATTTAAATTTAGAGAAGTCTCTAAAAATGATTACTTAGGAAAGAGAAACGATTTTCTTATATTTCCTATCAATGAGGATCTTTGAAATTAAATATCTAGAGAGAGAAATAATATTTATGAATTGTATTGAATATTTTAATAATATAAATAACATCATAATCTTCAAAATAAAGAAGCCATTGGAGATTAAAAGTTCTCATTTTGTATGTAATTTTATAATTCAATTTTTTATTATAACTTAATTTAAGTTTAATAATGAAGTAATTTATTTTTAGTTTAATAATATAATATTTGTAAAGATAATAATTAAGTATTCTGTTAGAACTCAATGGTTTTTATAATTATATTTTAGATTTTTTATATTTAAAATAAAATGTTTAGTCTGTATTTGATTATGTTTATTTGCCAATTAGTTACATGAATTCAAACATGAAACTTTAATAAGTTATACTTACACATAATTGCTTGTAATCTTGAATTTTAAATAATACTTCATACAAAAAATGATTTTTAAGAATTTTTGTAAAATATTTTATAATATAGTATGAATATATTATATAATCTTTAATATTTAATCTGTTAAATTTTTTATATTTAAAATGCAAAAATTTAGGAGGAATTTGTAAAAGATAGGTGCGTGACCTCGTTTATGTTTTATATTTCGTGTTTGGTGGTGTAGAAGAAAGTAAACGGCAAAACGGGGTCCTACAAATAAACCAAATGTTTGTTATTTTTATTATGTTTTGGCTATATTACGACTCATTATTTATATTGGATTTGAAAATAATATGTATTAAATCTTTTAAAATAATAATAAAAAAAACTGTAGAAAATGTTATTCGGGTCCATAATCATGAGTTCTAATGCACGAGATTTTATAGCACTTACTAATGAGGCCATGTCGATTAGTATTACACAAAAGAAATCAATTATAGATACTAATACAATTAGATCCGCACTTCATAGATAAAGTTGGGATTTGCGAGCCCAGGTAAGATCGGTCCAGGATCATGGGATCCTTTTCTTTCAGATAAGAAGGGTTGTAGCACAAAATGTACTTTTAAGTAATTGTCCCATGTATCCTATATCTATCTATATGAAAAAGAAATCACTTAAGATTGTAGAGAAAGATTTGATAAGTCATAGTCAACAAACTGGGATTCATTTTTCAACAGATTCTTTTCTTCCATTTGAATTCATTTCAATAATTTTTTTTAGTTATGTTAATCTACACAATTGAACTATCCACGTGGTTGAGAACCTTCACAGCCCAGGCACAACGACGTAATTATCAGGGCCCGCTCTACCTACTAAGCTAATAGCCTGTCATGCGAACCCCCCACTAGGGGCCCACTATGCCAAAAGCGAGAGAAACTCCATCCATTTCTTTCCTTTTTTTGCCCCCATGTCACCATACAGAGGGCATGGAAACGTAAAATGGGGTATTCTATCAACTTGTTCCGCCCTGAGATAATATGCTCAGCCTACACAAATTGATCACCCTTTTAAATTATTTTTTCAATAAAATAAAAAGGGTACTCAAGCGTCTCGGATTCAAAGCATTCAAAATTTTATTTTTTGATATCGAAATCTAAAAAAATATCTGGAATTTTTTTACTTCAAGTTGGTATTTTTTTTACATCTCCTCCTCCTCGAGCCCAAGTATCATATACACCCCCAAGGCCCCAACATAAAGAGCCTTGAATACTAGAAGAAAAACACCTATACCTAACAAAATTAAGTGAATACCTAAAATTGTGGTCATTTTGTTTCTATCTTTCCATACATAAACGAAGAATGGAAAAGATTCTTCAAGCGTCCCAGGTCCTAAAAGTGCATGATAAATACCACCAAATCCCAATACAGTAGGGGAGATTAAATGAAATACTCCAGAGATACAAAGTATGTTTTTATTTGTAACTCCCCCACCATGACCTACCCCACAACTTATAGTAGTTTTGAGGTGTGAAGTGGTAAAGACGGGATGTCTTAAATGGGGTTTTGAATAAGATGACATTTTTATTTTGCATTTTTTTATGTTGAAAAAGTAAGAAAGAATGGGAGGTGTGAAGTTTTTTATCATCCTGGATCAAGTTATTTTTCCGCAGGACCTCCCGTACACTAAACAAGTCCTAACTAATTGAATACTTGTGTCCTAAATTTCAAGAATTGGGTTGTAATAAAGGATATAATTGACAACTCAAAGTTGTACATTATCACTTTCCTGCAAGAGATGCGGCAAGAAAAGTTTTCCTAAATTTACCATGCATTTTTTTATTTGGGACTATAGAACCAATTTGATCGTTGTGATAATCGGGCTAACGGTTAAAAAGTGCGGCGTTGTTTTCAAAAATTGGTGATAAGTTGAGGGGTTTATTTTGTGAATATGTTTAAATGTTTTTAAAATCACCACCTTATATTAAATTGTGCGTAATATGACATATTTGTGAGATAAGGTTAGTAAAAAGTAAGTAAGGAAGAAGCAAAAGAGTTCTTTTTGTGTATGTTCTTAAGACTGGAAGAAAACAGAACCGAAGGGAAAGCTAGTAGAAATCGATTCTGTGATTCTCAACCTGAAATCTGTTGTTGTTATGCATCTTCATATTTTCATATCATTGTGATTATAAGGTGAGTTTTATGCTATAAACTTTCCTTTTACAGTGCTAAAAGTAGAACCGTATGGTTCTTTACGTTGATGTCTTGAAACTGAGTTTATGCTATTATTAGCATAATTTTGTATTTTGATAATGTTAATATCAAATTATTGAAATAAGGGTGACATAATCAGGATATGTGTATTTTAGATATAAGGGTGACATAATCAGGAGAAGTGTATTTCAGATATAAGGGTGGCATAATCAGGAAAGGTGTATTTTGGATATAAGAGTGGTATAATCAGGAGAGGTGTATTATGGTTATAAGAGTGACAAAATCAATCTATATGTGAAAAATGGGGTTTTTTTTTTATCAAGTTGATGAACTGTTATCGCATCTTTATGATGCGATGAATTTGAGTTGTCGCATCTTTGTGATGCGATGACTTGCTTTTATCGCATCCATGTGATGCAAGAAATTGTGATGCGACAAGTTAACTCATCGCATCTTATTGATGCGACAAGTTGGGTTTATCGCACCAGTGTGATGTGATGAGATGGGGTTCTCGCACCAGTGTGTTGTGAGGAAATGAGGTTCTCTCACCCATGTGATGCGAGGAATTTAAGATTTTTTCTATATGATGCGAATGAATTATTGTTTAATGCGATAAATGAGTCCTTTGGTTAATTGATGCGATAATTTGGTGATGTCTCATCTTATAGATGCGACAAAAGAGGTTTGTTCGTTAAAACGTTGTTTTTTGTTATTTATACAAATATGAGTTTATAAAAGTGTTTTGGTGATCTTTTACCTTGTAATAGCAAACAAAGAGATTTTTCACTAGACCTCAAGGTATAACCTCATTTTGGTGTTTTAAAATTTGCATTACAGGTTGGACATAGTCTGATGATAAGGGGAAAAGGAAAGTATAAAGAATATATGATTGCTTTTTGGGTTGATGTAATATCTTTTGTATTTGAATATTTGTTATGTATACAAGTTTTGTTCTGGAATTTTGTAAAAAAAATCTGGTAGCTACTTTTATAATGAAGCAATGTGTATATTTGTATTTCATGTTAATTGGAATATGTGAGTTTTATGCAAACATGGGATAGGGTGTTACAATCGTTGAGTGACAAATGGGAAATTATGGAAAGTTACAATCTCCACCACGAAATAGTGCACTTACACGCCTTCATCAATGTTGTTTTTCAACTGGAAGGCCAAGAGCTAACTATCGAGACTCTGAACTATCCAGAAAGATACTTCGCGAAATGGTTTATACATGTGTGTTGTCAAGGGCGACAAGATCAAGTTGGTAAGATTAAAATATCTCTATGTAGCATCTTCATCGAGAATTCAAGTATTGTATACGTCATTAGTTTGATCATTTGTAGGAACTACCCGTAATAACGAACTTGCAAAACGGTTTTGTTTATCATAAAGAGATTCGTTGTACCTGACCCTACTTCATCTTAATTATTATTTGATCAAGTAAAAGTTATGTCTTACACTCGGATAGCATTTCTCTCCTGCATGTCCATGGAGTTTTGAAAAATCCAAACATCTTAGAGATAGGTAGAGAAGTAGGAATTTATCGAACAAATCACACTCCTTCATATATGGCAGGAGTCCATTGATGTAACTGTTCGTAGCAGGTGAATAATAATTATTCAGGGTAAAGATGCATTACTAGGCACACTAAGTATGCTGAAGTTACCCCACACTATATCAACATTGCCTCAATCTCTTCCAGAATAGGAGCTCGAAACCTTGCAAGCGGGAAAACTTCTATCTCTTATACCTTTAGAAGTCCGATATTTCTTTTAAATTCGTGTAGTGGTCGGTCAAATCCTTTACCTTTAGACTTAATATAATTGGGCCACAAAGCAAGTATACAATACGGCCCAACGTCGTCTTTTCAAGTAATAAAGTGGTATAAGTACCGGAATATCGTCCACAGGGATTGGAGAAAAAGTTCAATAAGAGTCTAATAAAAGAAAAGATTTCAGATGACGAAAACGAAGACTTCAGTTTGATTCCGAGTTAACACAGGTAATATAACAGAATAATAAAGCAGAATAATAAAGCAGAGTAATAAAGATGAATAATAAAGGTAGCACGGGTGTAAGATTTTGGGGTGAAATGTAAACACGAAATCCAGCAGACAAAGCTATGGAAGAACCAGTCCCACCATTTATATTGAAGGTATTCCTCACGGACTTCACATTTGCACTATATTATAGCTTTGCACCCATATCTCTATGTGGTGTTCGGACCAGGGATAGTGACAAAATGTTGTCTTCAAGATATATGGCTAAACAAATCTCTTTGTTAAAAATCACTCTTTCRAGCCGATTCCCATATCATTCAAGTTGGCGTGTTCTTGATAGTTCATCTCTGAATCTATCATACTTTGACACTTTTAGAGAGTGACCAACCCGTCGGGAGTTAAGTTTGAAAAACATAAATGACAAGTCTCCTTGTCGGCAACTTTCTCAAGTTTACCTCTCATATCATTCAAGCTGACGTGCTTATCATGGCTTATCTCTAAGTCCATGGCACTTTAACACTTTCAAAGTGATCAACTCGTCAAGAAGTGTGCTTGGTTTTATAAAACTTGAATGAAATAGTGGAACATTGTTATTGCGAAACAATGTCCACTTTCATTCGGTTTAACATTTCACCCTTTACCCTACACCCGAGCTAATGGAATTAGCTACTCATTACGGAAAGTAAATAACATAAATAAATGATATAAAGTAAAGACATGAATGTAAATGACTGAAAGTAAATGACGGAAAGTAAATACGAAAAATAAATGACAATAAAAGTAAATAGATAAATAAAAGACAAAAGATGAAGACAATAATTAACTTAAAAGCTTGAGAGTGTTTTTGGAGTACAAAATGGAACTCAAAATGTCTAGGAGATGATATTCAAAAGAGAAGCACAAGACTCTCTTTTATACCCACAAATGTGCTAAAGACAAAAACATAAAAAGGTGGTGAAGGTACATTTGATGAGACAAGGAAAAGGAGGCATCATTTCCATCACAAAAGGTCATCAAAAAGTCTTCTCCACTCTTTTCACCAGCTGTTTGAGGGTCAAAACGAGGGCTTCTTCAGCTCAGACCTCCATCCTTGACAATGGCTTAACCAATAAGCACTTCACCAAAAATCCAAAACGGATCCGGGCAATGCTGCTGGAATGCTGCAGCATTATAGTGCAGTGTTGTAAGTCAAAAGATGTCATCTACTCCAAATTGTTGTAAAAACAAATTCATCATCACATTTAGCTCCAAACATAACAAATGGAAAATAAGAAAGTAAAAATGACTCAAGGTTGGGATAAACTATGAAAATCTACCTATTAAACATAAGAAATAGGTACTTTAAGCATGTAATAAATCATGATTATCATGTAGCGAGGTCCTCTTTTTGCTTTTGTACCGTAGCATTCTACTAGAGAGTTCCTACCTTCCTTTATCCTCATTCCACTTCCAATTGGCTTTTTCGGCAGCTAAATAGGTTGTCTTGGTCAATCATCCTAAGGGTGACACAATTTGATCCCTATGACCGAAGTTATATACTCTATAACATTGGACTTATCCACACAAGTGGCGTTTTTGCAATGTCTTCTCGACCTGTGCTCTAAAAAGACCGTGCATGAGATAAAGCTCGTGTATCTGTTTCAGTAAAGATCGAAAAGAGAGATCCATTGTTCTATTTTCGTGTTACCTTTTCTTCACCGTCAATGCAATAGAGATGGGGCACTTCCAATTCTGTCGATGCTTGAAACAATTTTGTCTTCTCCATATTACTATATATCTAGAGTGAATAATTTTATATGAGGAACTACTGAACTCAATCACTTGTTGACGTTATTGTACAACAAAATTCTTAAGTTGCTTTATACTAAAAAAATCGTACATTTCCCACTCGTTCTACTCTTTAAATTAAACAGCCCGGTCGATACAAAATTTTCTTTAAACGATTCGAATTTGAGTTTGAGGTAAGATACTATGGATAAATAATGTTTGTTCCTCTGTAGATCCTTTAGATTGAACGACAACCTATGCTACAACCTCGGATCGTTGTGAAGAACATTACGAAACTACACAACATGTTAAGCATACTTTACAACGTTATAAAGACTTTCAAGATATTATTGCTATTCTTTGCTTGAACGAATTATCCGAAGAGGATCGTTTAACTGTAGCAGGAGTGCGGCAAAAAGAATAATGATTTGCTTGTTCCTTAAAATTATTTAAGGGAAGAGACTCCTAGAATGACAGAGGCAAATAGAACTTTTGCACATTCTCGTTAATCCATGAAAATGATCAATTCATCTCGATTGCAAAAGAATCAAGAGAAAAAGAATCGGAATTGATCGATATATTTCTCGAAACAAACGAAAAGCAAACGAAAGATGAAACATAAATCATGGATCAAATAAGCCCTCTTGGGGACTTTCATAAGAATAAGAAAGAAAAACTTCATGTAAATACATATAATCTTCTTATTATGCACATAGGGAGGAGTCGTATGAGATAAAAATCTCAGGTACTATTTAGTAACGGAGATTCTTTAAGCTGAATGGACAATCTACATCTATGAATTGGAAAGTCCAAATGGTCCACATTTTTAGAATAAATAGATCTTCAAATGTTCATTTGAAAAAAATGAAATCCTTCTTGTTGGATGATCACGAGACTTGCCAATGGAGGAACAATATCACCATTTTTGTTCAATAAGAAACCAAAATAGATGATTGACTCATCCCATACTAGAAATAATCACAGGAAATCTTTTGATATCACGGATTCCTATTTCTTAATGATATTCCACGATCAATACAATATTTCTTTTTTTCTTCGACATTTGTATTGTAAAAAATATTTTCTAATATTAGAGAGATTGGTTGGCTATAAAGTCAGAATTAGAAATTCTAGATAAAGAATTTCAAATAAAGAAAAACTACCAGGAAACGGGAATAGAAATACGGGAGAACATTCCACATAGACAGAAAAACAGGAAGTATTTTGTTAATAGCTCAATCAATTTTAAATTACCCTTATTGATAATAGCTAAGAATATTGGTAGTATTTTATTAAAACAATCTCCAGAATGGTACGAGGATTTCCGAGATTGGAATAGCGAAATTTATTTAAGATGCAGCTTGAATGGTATTCAATTCTCTACAAAAAGAACTCCTAAAAATTGGTTAAAAGAAGGTTTAACAAACAAAAAACTATATCCTTTTCATTTGAAACTTTGGCACAACTCTAAGCGATGACTCTCTAAGAGAGGTCTAAAGAAACAAGATGATTTTGATTCTTGTTTTTTAACGGTTTTTGGAATGGAAATGAAATACCACCATAACAAAATCGGGTTTATAAGATGCTCTCAAATTCTAAGGTTTTTAATAGACCTCTTTATAGGACTTAGTTTATAGGACCAAGAAATAAAATGTCCTATCTAAAGGCGTTGTAATAAATTTATATGACATTTTTTGACGTCGTAATAAGATTTTTGGGACATTTTTAATATAAAGCGTCTCATTAGCAACTTTATCAGACACTATTTGAAAAAATGTCCTCTAACAACAAGTGTCCTATAAAAATTGAATTTACAATACACTTTCTAAAAAATATCCTATAAAGTTGTTAATACGACGCTTTGTATTAAAAATGTCCTAAAAAACTTGTTAAGACGTTCAAAAGCGTGATATAAACTTATTACAACGCCTTTAGATAATACACTTTATATTTTTGCTCCTATAAATTAAGTCCTATAAAACAATCTGTTGAGACACTTAGAGATTAGGAACGTCCTATAAACTCAATTTTGTTGTAGTGTATCTTGTTGATCCTCCTCGAAAAACACCTTCCTTTTTTGAACCCAATTTTAAGGATATATACTTTAAAATCGAACTCAAAAAATTGAATTTTAGAGTTCATAAAGTTTTTAAGAAAACAACAGAAAAAGAAGCAAAAACATTTTTACTTGTAAAATAAATAATAAAACAATATTTTTTAGGATAACAAAAAATACAATAATAAACAATTATCGATCTTTAATAAAAATAAATTAGGAACGAGGCTTAATTATCATAAAAAAATCACATCTAATATCTATTTTATATATTTTCTTTTTTCTCTGAAAATGTATATTTAATTGTTTAGCAATTATTAGATATTGAAAGATATTTTAAATATTTAATTAAATATTAAATTAAATATTAAATTAATTATCGCAATATTTGAGTAGATATAACACTTTTTATTTTGTATTATTAGCAATTATTATTTAATTGATAGTTTAAATAAACTAAAACATCAATGTGAAATTAAGCTTTAGGGTTCATTTGGTTTTCAGTATTGTTTTTTAGGGATTTGGATTTTATGTAGGAATTTGGATTTGGAGGGATTTGGATTTGAATGTATTTGAAATCATCGGTGTGTTTATATTTGTACCGGAATTGGATTTAATTATTTGTAAATAATTTATATAAAAAATAAAAAATAATTAGATTACATTTTTATTTCTTAATTATTGCAAAACAAATGTTTTTTTTTAAACTTTATTACATACAATCTTACGAAATGTCGTGAAATCTCGAACACCATAAGGATTTCAAAATCCTAATGTTTGTAGGATTTTAATTAAATCCTACGATTCAAATTCCAAACAATTCGATAAACCAGACATGGAATTAGAATGAATTTAAAATCCAAATTCGCTAAGGGGTTATTTGGTTCATGGATTTGGATGGAATTGAAAGGAACTGAAATGACCAAATTCCAAATACAATGTTTGGTTCATAGATTAAAAATGATGGAATTCTTTCAATTCCAATAAATTCCTTCACTCATGGATTTTACATTCCACGACAATACTCTCGGATTTCAATTTATTTCCGACAAATTCCTTCCCTAATACAAATTCAATCAACGTTGTATCTACCATCTCATCTCATTGATCTCTGGTTCGATCACAATCTGGTACGCTCTCTCTCTCTCTCGTAATTTATCCATCTATACAAGATCGATAGACAACATATGTAATCAAGGAATCAATTCAAGATAACTAGTTATCGATATCACTAGTCAAATTCCGTTATTCAAAAATCATTAAAGGTCATTTGTTGATATTTAATTCCATGAACCAAACAAAAAAATTCCAATCCGTCAAGAATTTCATTCCAATTCCATGCAACCAAACGCAATCATCAGGCATGGTCAAATTCCATTCAATTCCTTCAAAGTCAAATTCATTTGATGAATTCCAATTCCATCGAATTCCATTCTACGAACCAAACGTCCCCTAAATTCATTCCATTCCTCTAAATCAAACAGGACAATTCCAAATCTACGATCCACAATCCAAGGTTAACAAGGTCCACACGATTTGACGTTGGAACAATCATCTATCAAGTTCGACAATCAATTTTTATAATTAGAATTTTAAAGTATCAAGTCACATGTACATGTTTTTCACAACATGGTTTTTCTGCATTTACTTCATTTGCTTTTGATATCAAAAGCATAAATCATATTGTAAATTTAGGGGTGTTTGGAATTTGCTTATTTGAAATAATTTATATTTTTTTTACAAAAATACTTATTAATTTATTATAAGTTAGAAGGGTTTAACTTTTTCAAAAACTTCTTATTACCGGTTTGACACCGGTATAAGTTGTTTATCTAAACACTCAAAAGTGCTTATTATCAGTGTCACACCGAAATAAGTCAATAAGTTATTTTTATAAGCAATCCCAAACACCCCCTAATTTATAAGTTTATTTAATTTGATGAATAGATTTTTTGACATGACGACCATTAATTAATACTACAAAATTAGGGATAATCAGAAGAAACGATGGTGAACAACCAAATGGTATTACACACAAGTTGATTGATTAGGAAATCTTGTTGTTGCAAATAGGTTATAAACAAACCGAATGAACATGGATGGAGGTTTGTCCGTGTCCGATCATTTAACTTAACCAAACAAACAAACGAACACAAATGATAAACAAACAAAAATTTTTGTGTTCACGTTCATCCGTTAAGAAAATGTGTTTGTTCGTGTAGATGAACACGAACAAACAAACGCAAATGAACAATAAACAACCATTATTACTTATTATTTCATTCCTAAAAAGAAAATTAACCAAAATGGAAAACCATGTAAATTTTAGGAGGGATAAAAAAAGAAATTCTAAATTTTAATTAAAATTAAAATTAAAAATTTTACACATTAATATTATATATTTATGTATATAAACGAACATAAATGAACGAAAATTAACAAAACATAAATCTAACAAACTTTATATATCAAAGAGTTCAAGGGTTATCTAAATATTTTATTATTCAAATATTAATTATATTTTAAGCTAAATATTTAAATTTTTGAGTAAATAAAATACTGAAACATCAATATAAATTAAAAAATTTGTAAATCTACAATTCACAATCCATGGTCAGTAGGGTCCACAAGATTTGACATCAAAAACGTTAAAAACGCAAAAAAACAGTTAAATCATTAATCTATCAAATTCGACAATAACATCTATAAAGAATCAAATTATATGTACATGTTTTTCATAACATGATTTGTTCTCTAATTCCTTTGCTTTAGTTGTCAAGAGCATAAACTATATTGCCAATTAATTTTTAATCTAACAATGTGTAGTATATGTAACAAATTTTTCTTAAATGATTATGTATCCTTAGATTAAGGGTCTGTTTATAAACGCTTATCTGGGTAAACGTTTATTAAGTCACATTACCTTACCGAATGAATATGGTAAACACCAAGAATTTTACCCTGTAAGTGAAGGCGACGACTCTTACCACGGTAAGCGCTTACAAGGTTAATTGTTGCATACAACGCTGTTTTGGTGGACTAAAATCTTACCCAACAAGTACATGATAGTATTAAATTTTACCGATGAACACTTTTAGGGTAAATGTTTGGTAAACGGCCCCTAAATCTTTTTAAATCTACCATTAGTGTTATGTTGGTGGATTAAGGACATTTTCAACAGTTATGTTATATATATATATATATATATAATATAGGGGAGCGTTCAAATAAAAATCATTCAATTTGTAAAAATTGTGAAAACCTCATTCAACCAATAATAATTTTTCATTTTGTTCATTTTTTTTTGTAATTATGAGAGGTTGATTAACCATTTTTATTGTGGAGGGTGTTAATCATGGATATTATCATCTTCATTATTTTAATTTTAGAGAAATACATGAAACAATTTCATTAAAATTTCATTAAGTAGTATATGAAACAATTTCATAACCATATATGAAACAACTTCATCAAAAAAATATTATATGAAACAATTTCACAAGATTAAACAATTTCATGAAAAAAATTTATAAGATTAAGACGGATGAGAGTAGTTTTTATGGTTTTTACAAATTGAAGTGGTTTTTATTTGATCGCTCCTCATAATATAATATATATATATATAATATATATATAGAGAGAGAGAGAGAGATGATGAGCGATCAATTGCAAACCACTCTTATTTGTGAAAACCCTACAAACCAATCTCATCGATCCATTTTCTTAATCAATGGTCAAGATTAAATAGTGTTATATTAAGAAATTAAAAAAAAGTTTAATTTTTAATTAAAAAAAAGGCGAAATCGACAAATCACCCATATGAATCTGTTTCACTATATGAAACTGTATTTCATCACTGTCCTCTTCATTGTATGCAACTATTCACTGTATGAAAAACATTATTTCATCACTGTATTAATCTGTATTTCTTAACTAGATGAACATGTATTTCTTCATTGTATGAATCTGTTTCACATTATTTATTCACATGTATAAATCTGGTTCACTGTATGAATCTATTTCACATTATGAAACTGTATTAATCTGTTATCTTCATTGTATGCTACTATTTCACTGTTTCACCGTTTTGTATTTAAAAATAATTGGTTTACACCTTTCATTTAAACGGTTTATATATTTACGTTTCCATATTTAAAAATAATTAAATCATTTCCAATATTTTATTTAAAAACAACTGATTTACACCTTCCATCGTTTTCATATTTAAAAATAATTAAATCATTTTCAATATTAATCATTATACAGGAAAATGACAATTATACCCTTACTTATTAGAATTAAAGAATAAAAAACGAAAATTTTCTATTTGTCGAGAGTGGTTTGCATAATTTTCACGAATCATGCGGCTTGTAATCTAACCCGCCTATATATAAAAAAGGATTCGCATTAGTAAGCTAGCTTTGTAAGCTAAGCAAGCCTGGTTCTCAGAGATAGATAGAGAGGTAGAAATTTATCGAACGAACCGCACTCCTTCGTATACGTCACGAGTCCATTGATGAGAAGGGGCTGGGGAAAGCTTGAACCCAATTCCTACAGTGATGAATATGAGCGCAATAAATTTGAGTGAATTTAATATGATAAAGAGTAAAACAAAAGAAAGATTCGTTTTTAACATTCTAAAAACCAGATTCCAATTCAAATGGAATCTTTCAACTAAACAATGAGATGCTTAAATGGAATTCTTTTAGTTCTAATAAATCAGGAGGAATTTACTGCTTTTTTTCTTTTTCAAAGAAAAAAGGTCGGGGCTGCTCCGCTAATGCGAGACCCCGGGGGAAGTAACGGGGCCGCCGTCTATAAGACTTGGAACATTTTGTGAATGTTGCATGCAAGAAGGGGGCCTAGCCATATATATATATATCAAAAGTTAATATCTCTAATAATAATTATATTCAACTCCAACAACTATTCTATTTTAACAATTTCAACAGTAATTATATTATTGAAATATCCTATAAATTTATCACCTCAATACACTTTTAAAAAAATTCTAACAAATTCTAACCTCATTGATGTAAATAATTAAAAATACTATACTTGTCTTCTCAATATTAAGCTTGAGAGGTTTCATCAAATTTTAAGATTTCTAACCTTTTTTTTTCTCTAGTTTAGCATAACTATTGTAGCAAAAAAATATTCTAAATCTAAAATGTCTACTTTAACATAGTTGTTAGAGATGATATATCGATATAAGAATATTTCCAAAAGTTATGCTATATTTTTCTAAAACAGAGTATCAAAAATAAAAAATCTCTAAAAAATTACACCCAACTTCAACAATTAGTATTAACTTTGTTAACCGGAGTATTTTTGTTTTTTTATATATTGATACTACATTCTTTAAATATTTCATTTTTTTAATTGTTACATTTTTTAATTATCTCATACACTTAATTATTTTATTCACTTAATTGTTATATTTCTCAATTATCTTATCCACTTAATTGTTTCACCTATGAAATTTCTGATTTCATCTATGAACATGTTCAAACTTTTTTAATTATCCCATTCACTTTAGGTTTCACATATAAACTTTAAATAAAAATTATTGTATCACTTTCTGGTTTCACATATAAACTTTGATTATCTAGTTTCACTTATGAACTTTAGATAAAAATCATTGTTTTACTTTTTGGTTCACCTATGAACTTTAGATAAAAATCTTTCATTCACTTTTTCGTTCACCTATGAACTTTGATTAATAGGTTTCACCTATAAACCTTATACAAAAATCATTGTTTCACTTTCTGATTTTACCTTTAAACAAAAATTATTTAAATATTATTATTGATTATTTTTCAAAAATAAATATGAATATCTTCCAAAAATTTAAAAAACTATTAAATAATATTATTGATTATCTTTCAAAAATAGAATATGATTATCTTTGTTCCAAAAATGCCCTTCATTTAATATAATTTAATTTGTTTCCTTTTTTATTAGATTATAACCTCTTATTAATCACAACCATTGTTGATGATTCTATTTAACTATTAACATATAATTATATAGACAATCTCCGGATTATTAACCAAGTTAATCATGCTAGCGCTCAATAAATGTTTCAACATTTCTCTCTTTCTCTCTCTCTCTCTCTCTCTATATATATATATATATATATATATGGTTGAGTTCCAATGAGAAGTAGAGTTAATGTGAGAAGTATAAAAAAAGATCTTCACCCTTGGATGCATATTATGATGAGATGCACTGGATTAATCTCTGTAT
This sequence comes from Cynara cardunculus var. scolymus, assembly GCF_001531365.2. Taxonomy (NCBI): domain Eukaryota; kingdom Viridiplantae; phylum Streptophyta; class Magnoliopsida; order Asterales; family Asteraceae; genus Cynara; species Cynara cardunculus. The sequence continues at coordinate 2,856,604 of NC_037542.1, read as the reverse complement.
CAAGTGGATGGGTAGGTTTGAGATTAAAAGTGATCAAGGTCTAGATTCATTCTTACGCTTCTCATTTTAACTCTTCCTTCTCACACGATCATTTGCCTCTCTCTCTCTCTCTCTCTCTCTCTCTCTCTCTATATATATATATATATATATATATTACACTTCTCATCTTAACTCTTTTTCTCACACGATCCATTTGCCTAATATATGTATATACATATATATATATATACATATATATATATATATACATATATATATATATATAGAGAGAGAGAGAGACACGTTCAAATGAAAACCGTGTAATTCTTAGAAACCGTGTAAACTAATTTCAACCAATAGAAAAATTATATTTTTTTCTAATTAAATTTAATCATTAAGGGTATATTGGTCATTTGCATTGTTTTTTATTAAATATGAAAGTTATTAGTAAATCTTAATTAAGGTAACATAATAAAGAAAATTTTATAAATAGTAACATTTAAATATTTAATTAAGTTATAATATTAAAAATTGAATTTTTTTATATTGTGTCTCGGTTTGTTACTGCCAAGATTTATGAAAATTGTAAGTTATTATATTAATAAATCCATGAAATCAGTAATAGAATCAAAAAAAATTCATGAAACCGGTTTTATACATGGTGAAATTGGTGTATGGAGTAAGTGAAAATGATTATAAAATAGGTGCATGAGGAAATGGATGCAACATGAAATGGGTGCGTGAAGGAAGTGAAACCATTTCAAAAAAGATAAGAAAAGCTTGTGTAATTAGCGAAAAGTGAAGCAATTTCATTATTAATAGCGTGAAATGACAAATGACTCATCAAACCATGTTGACCGATGAAATAGGTGATTGAAGAAAGTGAAATCATTTCATGGTTTCTAAGAAAATTTTGTGTAATTAGTGAACAATGAAACAATTTCATTATCAAAATGAAACAGATCCATCTACCAATAACATGAAAATGACAAAATCTGATCATGATTACATTGGTTAGTGTATTGATGAAACTGTAAAGCCATTTCGTTCATGTAAAGTAATACAATTTTTTTAATTTATATTTAAAATAATTCATTATGTAGAATTGATTATGGTGTGTTTATTTATATTTTGAATCTATTTTATTGATATAACATTATATGATTGCCATTAATAAAACCACTGTCAAAGTTACCATTTTGGCTTTATAGAGATTATAAAATAAAATTTTTATTTATTTATTTATTTATTTTAATTTCCTAATATAACCTAAACTAATCTTGACCATTGATCAAGAAAATAGATGAATGAGATTGGTTTACATAGTTTACACAAATGAGAGTGGTTTTCATTTAATCGCTCTTCTCTCTATATAGATATATAGAGGAGGTTTCATTTTACAACATCAAAATCAATGTAAATAAATATTAATTAATTAATATTATTTATCATCACTAAGTTTTAAATTGGACAGGGAAAGGCAGGAACCGTGTACAATTTTAATTAAAATAGTAAGAAAAACTTATTTATATATTGTAATAAGTTTTCTTAGATTTAGATATTAAAATGAAAAA
>NC_037542.1:2852270-2854990 GCF_001531365.2 Cynara cardunculus var. scolymus | reverse complement strand
GTATTTATTAATTAAAAATATTATATAAAATGATTTTATATATTGATTTGTTAAATTAAAAAAATAAAAAGTTTTAACAGTGGTGAAAATATTTAAAAATAAATGAAAAATGAAAAAGAAACTTTCAACAATTAACATGTTGTAAACATTTTAACTTAAAACAAAAATCAAAGAATAAAAGATAAACATGAAAGATGGTTTCTTATTAAACTTCGTTTCACAAGATTCCATAAGGAATGGTTGTTGCCATCAAAACTCTAAAACAATTACCAAAAACATACTGTTGTTTCTATCGGAAAAACTTAGGAAATATATAGAAGATATTAATTAAAAACCTCTAAATTTCCAACAAAATTCAGAAGAAATGCATACTCGGATTAGTCATCTCAAAGTAAACCTGGAAAAAACATATAACCATTAAAAAGGCCATTTTCAAGTTTGGTGAGGCTATGTCAAATATCATAATATTTTCAAGAGTTCATCATTGAAACGTCGTTGTTAACAGAACTCTAAAACAACTATGGTTCTACCATTGAAAAAAAAGAATTTAAGAAAAAATATCGGAGACATGAGTAAACAAAAAAAAAATTAAAATCTCAACAAAAGTAAAAGAAGAATGCATACATGTATTATTTTCTCAAAGTATACTTGAAAATGATAACCATTAAAAAAGACATGTTGAAATTTGTTGAGACTACATCATAGTTTGTAGTACTTTCAAGATTCCATCATTAAACTATTGTCGCCATCAAAACTCTAAAAACACTGTCAAGAACAAACTCTTGGTTCATTCGTAAAAACTTAAGAAAAATAGAGAAGAGAAAGGTAAAAAAAACTCTAAAATCCCAACAAAAATCAAAAGGACTACATACCCAAATTAGTCTTCTTGAAATAAACTTGAAAAAATTGTTGAAAAATAACGGACTATGAGATGAAAAAACAAATCAAATGATGGAGATGGAGAAAAAGAGATTGAAGATGGACAATTCATGAAAAAGAAAACGAAATGACTGGGAGATGAAAAAGAGCTAGTGAAAACGAAGGGTATGATGTTAGATGCAATGAATTATCAATGTTTATATAAATTATGAAGAAAAAAAAAGGTTAAAAGAGGACGAAAGGGAAAAAGATAAATGAGTTTTAACCTTTTACAAGAAGTCAATTCATCAACTTGATTTTTCCTTTAACAAATATTTTAGCAATATTTCCAGTTGTTAAAATAAAATTTTCTCCAAACTTGTCAAGGAGTTCTTCTGTTTTTGGATTTAAGCTGAATCTCATATAATCAATCATACTATTGTGGTAGAAATTGAGAATCTGGTCCGAAGTCAAGGTTGTTTTTCTTAAATCAATTTGTAATAGCAGCATGTTGTATATTGGGTAATTACTGTGTGTTCTTTGAACTATTGTAACTCCTTTGTATTTATCTTCATTGAATGCAATGTCGATAATCTGTTGCTGTAACTCATAGAGAATGAGAGGAAATTCTATACAGATTTTCTGTGAAATAATGTTGTCCAATTCAGGAATGCAATTCAAAATTGGTTGCATTGTTTGTCTCCAAGGAATATCTATGATCCTTGCTTTAAAGCTGTTAAAATCTCTTTGTAATGCTGTGTATGTTTCAGATTGTTTTTTCTCGAGCTTTCTTTGTAATTTTAAAAGTTTTTCCTCGAGAATAAAATTCTTTTGTTTAAGAATTGAATTTTCAATCTGGACTTGGGAAGATTGTTGATTATTACCATATTGCATGAGTTGTTGCTGTAATTTGGCAATAACTTCTTCTTGAGCTTTAATCATTTGCTCAGGATTTGTTTTTGCCATATCTGAAAAAGTTTTGACTTCTTCGGGTTCTATGTAAAAACTGTTTAACCCAAAGGCTTCCCTTGCACTATTCATCGCTTTAGAAAAACTATAATAGCCTTTAAATACTGGGTTGGGACATTGTATATATTTTCTCATTGTTTCCCATTTATTGAAGATTCCAATTTTTGTTCCTCTAAAGATCACATAATGGGAAAAATGTTTTGGTTGCTGTTGAGATACTGTATGCTTTTGTTCAGAGAAGTAAACACTTAATGCATTTAAAACCTGAACTTTGAATGTAGAAGCCTGTGGCATGGTTTGAATATGCCATAGGTTGTCTAATAAACACTGTTGTTCTTCTGTTAATTCCATTCCAATCATTGGTCGGAATTTTTTGTTCATATCATAACATTTTGGTAAGGGGTATTTTCCAAATGTTATAATAGAATCTTTTTTTATGCTTTCAGAAGGACAGTCTATTAAATCTTATAAAAAAGAAGAAATTTTTTTCAAAATTTGACCAAAATCAGAAAGCCCTCATAGATCAGCGGCATTTATAGTACGAAATCACAGTGAAATCAAAAGAGGGAAAACAAGAATAGTATATATATATATATATATATATATATATATATATATATTTTAGAGAGAGAGAGACTTGGGATCATGTGAGAATATACGGTTTCCATGAGATCCATGAGGCCACCTTTTTCATTTGAAACTTTACAACAAAACACTATGAAAGTAACTTTCATGGTGTTTTTGTTGTGAATGTTCGAATTTTTTTTACCTTCACAATGTTTTCCTAGTTTCAAGTATAAAAATATGGTCTCACGAGTCTCACAAAAACATGTTGGTCTCACGTGAACCCAACCCTATATATATATATATATATATATATATATATATATATA
>NC_037542.1:2825165-2852145 GCF_001531365.2 Cynara cardunculus var. scolymus | reverse complement strand
GTTAATCATGGATATTATCATCTTCATTATTTTAATTTTAGAGAAATACATGAAACAGTTTCATTAAAATTTCATTAAATATTATATGAAACAATTTCATWACHATATATRAAACAAATTCATCAAAAAAAGTATTATATGAAATAATTTCACAAGATTAAACAATTTCATGAAAAAATTTCATAAGATTAAACAATTAAAATCGACGTATGAGGGTGGTTTGTACGGTTTGTACAAATGATGATGGTTTTCATTTGATCACTTCTCTCTCTCTCTCTCTATATATATATATATATATATATGATTAAGCCCTTATATGTATGTATGTATGTATGTACAGGTCCAATGGAGAATGAACCCCGAGTCACTGAGATTGACGCATGTGATATGGTTGGGGATGTCAAGCTACTACTCCCTGCTGTTGCAACCGTTCTTGACAAAATGGACGAAGTACAACAGGGAATGCCCTCAAAGGATGATCTGGCTCACGGCTTCTCTATTGTCCAAGCCGAGGTTCGTGAAGTCAAAGATTAGTTGAACGCCATGAAGACAGAAATCCAGCAAAACTCTAAAGCTGTCGTTGCTCTCTCCAGCAAGACTAAAGATGTTCAGGTTCACCTTACCAAGCATGGTGAGCTCCTTGAATGGATTTTCCAACTTCTTCAACAACCAGCACATGTCCCTGAACCCTCCTTCAGAGTAGTTGATTGTCATCAACTGGACATGGTCGTTGAACTTAACCTTCAATAGGCTGAAGCCATTGCCTCCATGGAGCTAAAGTTGCAAGACCTAGTTTCTCGCCTCCCTCTCTCAGGTAATAATATTTATGATGAAAAAGAGGGGGATAAGGTTGTTGATCTTGGGGAGAAGGCATTGGACCTTCCTGCTGAGGATGTCAGGAAGAATACCCCTGAAACCATCGATGATGATGATTTCGTGGTTACTGTTGCTGACCATGAAGACCTTTATCCTTCTACCTCTACATTTCCAAATGTTGTGAAGTTGATGATGATGATGAAGACTCTAAACCTCAGATCCTAGATGCAAATACTAACCTTGATGGTGATGATGATGACGATGATGATGATTTCTCCATTCAGATCATTCCAAGACAGCCTGCCAAATGAATCTACTTCAGGGAACTTGCTTCCCAAGGGGAGAGATCATCGCACCAGCACTCCTTTGGCAAAGAAAAAGGAGTCACTGAAGAAAACCTTTCCCTACTTCTTGGGGTACTCAGCCAGACTGAGGTTGCATACACTTCAAGGTTTGTACCTGTCATCTCAGAAGATGAACTTTCTATCCTTCTACCTCTATCTATCTTTGTAACACCGACTCTCGGTATCTCAACCCATCTTCCATCTTTTGAAACCCTTGAGGATGATGAAGATGAAGATGAAGCCTGCAACCTCATACCAAGAAAGTCGTCTAGAAAACTTGTATGCTCAGAGGTTGAAGAACACCTGAGAATGACTCAACTTATAAGTCAACTTGACCAATCCAGAGTGAAAATACCTCTTCGTACCTTTGGATGTGGTGAGTTCGACTTTCTCTCTGAAAATGAAGGTGAAGAATCCTTGAAAGTTAAACAAGAGCTGAAGCAACAACTTAAAGACAGCCTGGAGTTAGCCAAGACTCTAGTTGATCAAGCTCTTGCTGAAGGGAAGTTCAAGCAGAAAGATCCTCTCAGTGTCCAAGCCCAACTCTTAACAGAATTGAACGAAAAATTGATGCTAAAGCTAAAGGATCGTGACCTCAAATGGTGCAGAGAAAGGATCTAAACAAGGATGAGCACTCACAAAATCTCAAACCTCACTATCAGTGGTCGAATGAAAGATGGTGCTCTTCTAGTTTCAAAGGTCATCTTCCAAGAGATCAACGATGTTGTTACTAAATATCCGTCATTTCTCAATAAGTATGGTTTCTATGAATGGCTCAAGATTTGACAGGCAATTCAGAAGTCAAAATCCAAGCACAAGGCTTATATTAAAGAAGTTTTCAACGAACTATTCAACAAGGTGTCGAAGATCATCGAGGTTCCTCCTCTACCACATAAGTCCTCTCGAAGAAGAAAGCTTTCTGATCCTGAAGAAAGTGCATCCCATAAGAACGAGCATGAAACAAAATTATTAGTGGATGAGCTCTTCAAGGATAAAAAGAAGCCATATATCTCAATGTTGAATCTGTCACTGCCTAATAAGGGACCCTATATTCCCAACACAGTGGAAGTGAAACCTGAATATGGACTTATGTTGATTGACTATGATAATCAATACAGGTTTCAGCGAGTATCTGAGTTCCATCTCTGCCCAATAGATCATCTTGCATATCTTCGAACTTGGCTGAACGAAGATCTGTATGGAGAGATGATGGACCGCAAGATTAAAAAAAATGCTCAGAAGAAAGATTCAAGGAGAAGATTTTTCTGACTACATCAGCTATGACAATCTAGATTAGAAAACTTTTCAGTCTTGTAAAATCTTGTATATCTTTATCTTTTCTTTCAGTGTATAACTTTTATGTTTAAGCCTACCAAAACCAATTGTACCATTGTAATATTTTTCCTTGTAAGGTATTATTGGTTCATAGAAAGCCATTTTCAGTTAAGCTCACTCAGTATGGTTTTCCTCTTGGGTAGGGATATTGGCTCTAATAGTCCATAGAGGTTTATTTGATAAGCACTCAGTCCCACCTAAGAATTTTGCATGTAAGCTCAATGAAATGATGTATGCAATTAAACTCATAAAACTTGATCATAAGAGTTTGATCAGAAATATATTGCAGTTATGCACACGATGAATATTCAAGAAATTATTCAAAAATCAGATTATGTAGGTGGAGAGAAATGAAGGGAGATCTATAAGAACACATTAACAAATTTAGCATTCAAAGAATTATGAAATGTATAGCTATGAAGAATTATTTTCAAAAATATCAGAAAAACAAATTTGATTTCAAACGAGTGTATTATCATCGAAAATGAATATTGCATTTTAGAGACATGATAATAAATTTTTTGAAGAACAGCTGAATCAGGTATTGGAATTATGTATGAAGAGGAAATACGCAAGTATTTACTCAATGAAATACCTGATCAGAGATGGTACTCGTTATAAACAAAAGTAAAATGAAAATCATTTAAAATCACACTTCTAAGAATAATAAAATCATTTTGAGTTTAAAGAAGTGGTTTGAACACTTAAGAAAACATTTTGATATACCTAGAAGTTGTCATTCTTCTAATCATATAAAGATTTAAAGTTCGGAAAAATATACCTGAGTTTCAGATTAGATAGAATAATGATTTTGATGTGCTCCCCCTTGAATTTAGCTCATACACAAACAGATCAGCATTTTAGAGACTCCCCCTTGACATGTTCATAGGATGATCTATTTTCTTGTGTACAATATGGAGGATAAACATTAGTATGATTATTCTGATCTTTATACTCATCATTAACAACTTGAATTTCTGACATTGTAGCTTGAGTCCTGAACTATTTTGTTCAAAAGTCACAACAATGAAGAACGGGTTCTAAACTAAAATATTTAGAAGCTAAATCGTTGAAGTCCGAGTTCTAGACTGGTTTATCTAGAGGTCTGCACAAAAATCACTTTGGAACATCTGGGTTAGAATTAAACAAATTAGTAGATACATATTTTACGCACCATTCATGTCTTTGTTTTGGAACCCACTTCCAAAACAATTTACATCAACAAAATATGGTTCCTCTTTTTGAAATTTTACTTTTGAAATTTTTTTTTTCTTTGAAGCACTTTTCTTATTTATCGAAGGACCATATTCAGTTGTAGACTTATGTGAAGGAGCAGCTAAAGATTTGAACTTCTTAGACCTGATATGCTATTTGCATTTAGCATAGATGATGAAAGAATTGTAACCACAATAGTTGTAATGTAAATGTTTTGGAGCTAAGGATAATATATCTGAATAAGTAAAATGTTTTAGAATTTTCAAATCAACATCAGATTACATTTCCTCTTAGTGAATAAAGCACATTTACAACTACCAGGCTTAGGATTTGGATTCTTTAAAGAAGAATTAATTTTTGAAAAGTTCACAGTTTTCTTCTGTAAGTCATCTCTCTTCCTTCATTCTTAGTCATCTTGCAATTTAGCTTTCACTGTTGCCACAAATAAAAATTTGAATTTCACAGAGGATTTAACAATTGAGCACCCAGACTTTTCAGATTTTTCAGATTTAGGAGAAGTCATAAAATCATATTTGGATTTTATGCCTGAAGACTCTCCAATTTCAAAAACATTTTCATCAAAATTGATTTTATCAATAATAGTGGATTTGATTTGAGAATCAATTTGAGAATGAATCACTAAAATTTTAAAATATGAACTTAAAGGATTTTTTATAACCTTATCAAGATTCATGATTTGACTCATTAGATTGGTTCTTTCATCAAAACTGGAATTTAAATCATTCTCGAGATCTTGGATCTTTTGTAAATTTGACTCATGCATTTTATCTTTACAAAAAAGTCGCATGGTCAGTTTAGAAATTTCATCCTTAAGCTCTTTAACTTTAAGTGAAAATTCATTTTGAGGTTGTTTCATATATCTCTTTTAGGACTTTAAAGCTGCCTCAAGTTCAGAGATTTGCTTCCCTAAAGCAGAAATTTTAAATTTTAGTCAAATTCAGGATTAGAATCATTTTGCTCAATATTATTTTCAGTCAAATCAAAATCATAAATCACCTCTGATTCAAATTCAGGATGAGTCATAGAGAACTTTTTCAAAATCATCAAACTTAGAAGATTTTTCATTTTGTGACTCAAATTTTGAAGAAAAGTTAAAACTTTTTGTGTGATAAAATGATTCAATTTCAGAATGAGAAAATTCAAGTTTTCTAGTTGCATAACTAGAGTTTAAATCATCATATTTCAATCCCACAATTTTGAAATTCGGTGTTTAAAAACTTTCTTCATCTGATTTGCTCATATCACATTTAGAAGATATAGATGATTCAAATTCCGACTTAATGAAAATTTCTCGAACAAAATGGATAAAAAAATTGCGGTCCCCCTTTCATTAAAATCGTACAAAAATTTTGTGGTCTTTTTCAAAACATCAGACTCAATAAATCCCAAACCCACTTGAGGATTATAAAATCTTGGATGTTTGGGTTTGCTTTATTAAAATTTTCAGTGTTTGCTCAAATTGATTTATATTATAAAGAGTTTCCTCCAACTGTTTTATTTTCTCATGTAATGTTACTCTTTTTTTATGAATTATATCAAATTTCATCTGGATGTTGAATCTTTCACCCTATGTTTCACCCAAACTCTTTTTAAGTGAATCAATTTGTTTTCCTAAATCAGATCTAATCTGTTCTTTTTTTTTTTCTAAGAATTTCTTTCTCTTCTTTTAGACTTTCACACAGTCCTTGATAGCTAAAACTTTATTCCCTGAATCTTTCAGCTACAACTCATTCAACTTTCATCATGTCTTTCAGAATTCTAAATTCTTTGTTCATATATTCAAACTCTTAGCTCAGAAATATTCTAAGATTTGAATAAGATTATGATCTATTGCTTGACATCTTGACATAATTGACTTGAATATGATCGTTCAGAAAATAATCTTGAACTGGTTTGGAATCCTCATAATAATGTCCCCCTCCTACGACTTAGCACGGGGTCCCGCTAGGGTTATCGCTCACCAAGATATCAGTCAAATTGGTTATTGCTCACCAAGGAATCCGCTCACTCTTTGGGTGATGAGGAATGTTTATCATATAACACAGCAGGCGATGAGCAAGCTTATCGGGCAACAAAGTAGACGATGAGATGATTTATCACTCAACTCTTAGGGCGATAATAAAGGTTATCCCTCACCTCTTTGGGAGATGAAGCATAAAATACAATCTGCTCAAATGTTGGGCGACTTACAGGTTTATCGGGCAGGGCTTTGTCTGATGAAAGCCCTTATCGTCTATGCCATGGGCGTGAAAATCCAACACTTAGACAAAATTTTCATAAATAATGAGCAATAAGCAGACTTGGGTGATGATCTATTACTTGGGCAATGAACAAACTTTATCGTCCAACACTTTAGGCGATGAAGATTCAAAAGCAGATTCAACGGGCGATGAGAGTATGAATATCGCTCGTTGAATATTCAATGGGCGATAAAGACTGTTCTAACAGCTTCTTCAATGAAAATGCCAAAATCGATCAAAAAAAATTCCAAATTGAATGGAAAAACTTACACAGAATGAGTCGAAATTAATGCAGAAACACTTTTAAAGCATTCGATTAAACCAAAAACAGATCAAAATAATCATAAAAGATTACGAACTAAAACCAGAAAGTTTCGATCCAAAATTCAAACAATTCACATTTAATTCATTTCCAAAACCAATACAGATTTAATCTGTTTGCTCTGATACCAATTGTAGATCCCAGATTCAAGTCTATAATAGTAAAGATCAAGATCAAGAACACAAAATTGTAGAAATGTTTATGTCGGCATGTCTATTGATATGAAGTCAAAGTACAGTGTTCTTGAGCTCTTTCTCACTGATCTCACATATACAAGATTTTCTCAAAGATGCTAGGAATGAATCACTCACTAACTGAATTAACTACCAACCAACTAACAACATATTTATGCCTATGAATACAAAGAACAAACAAGCTTAAAAAACATGTAAACTAACACTATAAAGCATATTAAAACACATTAAACACAAGAACTTGCATACAACATTTTTAGACTTAGCAATCACTTGTCCCTAAACCCTCATTCAGAGAAGCTAACCTTCATCAGCTAGACATGGTCGTTGAACTCAACCTTCAACAGGCCGAAGCTATTGCCTCCATGGAGCTAAAGCTGCAAGACCTCATTCCTCGCCTCCCTCACTCAGGTAATAATGTTGATGATAACAAAAAGGGAGAGAAGGCTAATGGAAAGGACCTTGGGGAGAAGGCTGTGGAAAAGGCATGAGACTTTCCTGCTGAGGATGTCAGGGAGAATACCCCTGAAGCCATCGATGAGGATGATACCGTGGTTACTGCTGCTAACCATAAAGACCTTCATCCTTCCACCTCTGCATTTACAAATGTTGGCGATGAAGATGATGATGAGGAGGAGGACTCTGAGCCTCAGATCCCAGACGCAGGTTGTAATATTCGGGTTACAAGTTTTGGTTTGAGWTGCTGGAATATATATATATATATATATATATATATATATATATATATAKRWATRTGTATGTGTAGGTGCATAAAGTTAAATTAAAGTTTTGATGGAAAAAGGGGGGAGTCGGCTGTATGTGCCGCCCCCATGGTTTTTCTCTTACTATAAATAGTAAGAAGAAAGGATAGAGAAAGATTTTGGACTCACATACTTTCTAAAAAGGGGTTTTGGAAGCAGATTTTGGAGAATTAGATCAGGCAGAAATCCGGTCAACTTCAAAATTCTAAGGTGAGTGTTTTATGCTTTGAGTATCAAAGGTTAGCATTTAATTTCAATACTATTTGAAACTGCTTGAATATGAATATCAATATACTTTGTGCGGATACTGTCTTAAACCGGTCAAATGTTGATCGGATTTGAACTAAACCGGTCAAGAAGTGACCGGATTAACTCTAAACCAGTCAGGTGGTGATCGGATTTCCATTAAACTGGTCATATGTCATTCGGTGAATGTCCTAAATCGCTCAAGGGTTAGCCGATTTAAAACTAAACCGTTCCTATTTTAACCGATTTAGAGCTAAACCGCTCAAAGCCACGTCTAATTTATCCTCTTTTCATTCTAATTGATTGTCCGGATTTTATATCCGGATAAGGTTGACCGGACATAAAATCCGGCTATAAGTTGCTTGAATTTTATTTCAATATGGTTTAGAGATGAAATGACGGTGTAACCGCGAGATAGATGAAATGGCGGTGTAACCGCGAGAGAAGTGAAATGGCGGTGTAACCGCGAGAGAAATAGATAAATATTTATATCTGTACAGGTTTGATTCTAGACTGCTAGTTTGGAAAGTATATTATTTGTTTGAGATCTGTACACTCACTAGACCCTATGGGTCTAACGCTCAGTTGTTGGACTAACATGTTTTGCAGGTCATCATACATCACAGAACAAAGGAAAGGGAAAAATATAAACGATGAAATTAGTTATTCATAAATGTATATTAGAAAGTTTTTGTTAGCCCTTGTTTTGTAAACAATACTATATTATGTGATATGAGAATGTGTATGTGGATTATCTATACATGGGTTTTGTGGGTTGTTACAGTTGGTATCAGAGCCATAGTTTAAGGGATCTGGGTATTTGCGAAATACTTAGACTTAAACTAGAGGTGCGGAAGTTATGATAATAGGTTTCACTGGGTCTATGAACAATGGAATATATTATAGTTGAACCTATTATGAGAAAGATAGATTATATATGACTGATATAATCTGAGTTATGGATAGACTTGAGGATAAATGTGTTATTATGTTTTGATTATGAGAATAATCATATGTGTTTAAATGTGAGAGAAAAAGTTTTACACTGAGAAATGGCAGATAATCCCAATCAATCAGAAAGGACCTCTACTGATTATGGAAGAGGTCGGGGAAGAAGAAATGTGACTCAAGGGGAAGATCTGGAAAATGTAATGACGATTGAAACACGAAGTCGCAGTAGGGGTCGAGTAAGAGGTAGAGGTGCTAGACAAGAAACTCATGGGGAACAGGAAGTCTCGGCCCAAGAAAGTTCAATGTCTGGCCGTGGTAGAGGAAAAGCAAGGGGTGGACACAATGTTTCTGATCCCGGATTTATTACTCAAGAAATGCTGGCAGCTGAATTAGAAAAGTTTCAAGAGAGCTTGGTAAATTTGTTGGGACGTTCGTCTCCAAATCATCCAGAAATTTTAAGGGAACCTGATCAGCAGGAAGAAAACGGAGCTAGTACCCCGGTAACTGGTACATCTGTACCTCTCACTTCATCCTCAGTACATAAAGGAGGAGATATTAAAATGTTTCTTGCTTGTAAACCTCCCAAGTTTTCTGGTGAGCGTGATCCTGTTAAAGCCATGTGTTGGCTTAAAGAAATTGAGTTGAGTCTGCAGGTTAGTAAAAGTGCAGAAGAAGATAAAGTCAGGTTTGTTGTATCTCGTTTAAGATCAAGTGCTTTATACTGGTGGGAAGTTTTGTCAAGTTCAGATCCCAACATTTTGAAAACCATACTGTGGGAAGAATTTGTGATCAAGTTTAAAGTGCAGTATTGTCCTGAAGCGGCAGTGCGAAAGTTAGAAGATGATTTCCTTCGTCTTGAACAAGGAAACATGTCAGTCCGCCAGTATACGGAAGTCTTTATGGAACAATCCCGATTCGCTGAAGCTTACATTATATCGGAAAACAGTAAAGTAAGAAAGTACATCTGGGGTTTAGAATCTAATCTCCGGAAGTATGTGATATCCACGAATCCGACAACATTTCAAGCGGCAGTTGATGCTGCTGAAATACTGGAGCAAGACATTAACCGGCAACCACAAGAAAAGGTTGGAGAGAAAAGAAAGGGGGAAGCTATAATGACTGATTTCCGTAAACCAAGGTTTATGGAAAATTTGAATCGACCCGTCTCAAGGTTTGCTGATAGGGCGTGTACCCGATGTCATAAAATACATAAGGGAAATTGCAATACAAAATCTCGAGTATGTTTTTAATGTCAGGAACCAGGACATATTGCTCGAGACTGTCGGATGACGTGAAGATGTTTTACTTGTAATTCATCTCAACATGTAAACGCTGATTGTCCACAAGCAAAGAAACGAGGGACTGGTTTTGGTGGAGGTCGGGGATCTGGATATTCTGGGGGCCGAGGACCTAGTCATGTGCCAACAGGTCGTGGACAAATGGATAATCGTGTTAATTCAAGTGGTCGAGGAGAGATAAGACATGGGGAGTCTGCAAGAGGGAGAGCCTTTCAGATAACGAAAGGAGAGGCAGAAGAGCACCCTGAAGTGGTGACAGGTACATTCTTTATTAATTCAGTATGTGCCAAAGTTTTATTTGACTCGGGTGCAAATCGTTCTTTTGTGTCACCATCATTTGTTAATTGCGCACATTTAGAATCTAAGGCATTGAGTGAGGATCTAATTGTGGAAACAACAAATGATAGTGAAGTTTTGGTTAAGGAAATAATTGATGAATGCTTTATAAGTATAGAAGGATGTGAGGTGCCTATACAATTATTTCCTTTGCCTTTAAGGGAATTTGATATAATTATAGGCATGGATTGGTTAGCTAGAAACCAAGCCAACATAGTCTGTAATGAGAAGATGATCCATATAGACTTACCGGAAAAAGGAAAGGTTATGATTTATGGGGATCGACGGGATCGCTACTCTAGTCTTATCTCGGTTTTAAAGGCTCGAAAATATGTACATAAGGGATGTGTTAGTTTTCTTGCATATGCTGTATATATGAAGAAAGAAAAAGGAAAGATGGAAGACATCCCAATCGTGAGAGAATTTCTAGAAGTATTTCCAGAAGATTTGGTAAGTCTACCTCCGGATCGAACGATTAAGTTCCAAATAGAATTGCTTCCTGGAGCAGCACCCGTTGCACGTGCACCATATAGATTAGCTCCTTCTGAATTAAAGGAGTTAATGTCTCAATTGAAATAATTGTTGGATAAAGGTTTTATCCGACCAAGTACTTCCCCGTGGGATGCATCGGTGCTTTTTGTGAAAAAGAATGATGTATCAATGAGGATGTGCATTGATTATCGGGAGTTGAATAAACTGACAATCAAAAATAAGTATCCTCTCCCAAGAATTGATAATTTGTTTGATCAATTGGTTGGGGCTACTTCTTTTTCAAAGATTGATTTACGATCTGGTTATCATCAATTGAAAATTCGGAATGAAGATGTGTCGAAAACAGCATTCCGTACACGTTATGGTCATTATGAATTTCTGGTTATACCATTTGGACTCACAAATGCGCCTGCAGCCTTCATGGACATGATGAATAGGGTGTGTTGTCCCTATCTTAATAAATTTGTGATTGTCTTTATTGACGATATTCTGATATATTCTCGATCGGAAGAAGAGCATGCTCATTATTTGAGATTACTTCTGGAATTGTTGAAACAAGAGAAATTGTATGGCAAGATGTCAAAGTTTGAATTTTGGCTACGAGAAGTTCAGTTTGTGGGGCATGTTATCTCAAAAGAAGGTATTAAGGTGGATCCTTTAAAGATTGAAGCTATTGAAAAATGGGAAGCCCCAAAGACTCCAACTGAAGTCAGAAGTTTTCTAGGATTAGCTGGGTATTATCGTAAGTTTATTCAGAATTTCTCTCGTACAGCTACTCCATTAACGAAGCTGACCAAGAAGAATGTGAAATATGAGTGGGGCGAAGTGCAAGCTCAGGCCTTTCAGATGTTAAAGGACAAGTTATGCAGTGCACCAATTATATCTCTGCCAGATGGAATGGAAGATTTTGTGGTATATAGTGATGCATCAAAGATGGGTTTGGGTTGTGTACTGATGCAATGTGGAAAGGTAATAGCGTATGCTTCCAAACAATTAAAAGATCATGAAAGGCAGTATCCTACTCATGATATGGAGTTAGCGGCAGTAGTATTCGCTTTGAAGATATGGAGGCACTACATATACGAAACAAAATGTCAAATTTTCACATATCATAATAGCTTGCAACATTTATTTCATCAGAAAGATCTAAATATGCGTCAAAGAAGATGGTTGGAATTGGTAAATGATTATGATTGTTAAATTTTGTATCACCCTGGAAAGGCAAACGTAGTGGCCGATGCACTAAGTCGACAAGAGAAAAGTGAAACTATCAAAGCTATAGCTTTACGAGTTGGATTGTTACCCAGTATTCAGGAAGAATTGCGAAAATTCCAGCGTGAGGCAATGAAGGAGGATAAAGTTAAACAAGAAAGATTAGGTGGATTGGTATCTGAATTTGTGAAAGATGATAGAGAGTTTTGGAAATTCCAGAATATAATTTGGGTACCATGCTATGGTGATCTCAGAAAACGTATATTGGGTGAGGCTTATAAGTCACGTTTTGCAATTCATCCAGGTACAAATAAAATGTATCGAGATTTGAAGCAACACTATTGGTGGACAGGTATGAAGAAGAATATAGCTAAGCATGTTGAGCAATGCCTAACATGTCTTCAGGTAAAGATTGAACACCAACGCCCCTATGGTAAGTTACAATCCTTAGAAATTCCAGTATGGAAGTGGGATCACATCACTATGGATTTCATAACCAAATTGCCGAGAACATCAAAAGGTTATGATGCTATATGGGTGATAGTAGATCGGTTATCCAAATCTGCACACTTATTACCTATGAAAGAGTCATATTCAATGGAGAGATTGACAAAACTATACATTGATGAGATAGTGTCACGCCATGGTGTTCCTCTGTCAATCGTTTCTGATAGAGATAGTCGGTTCACTTCTATGTTTTGGAAGAGCTTCCAAGGAGAAATTGGTTCGCAAATTAAGCTAAGTACAACTTATCACCCTCAGACTGATGAACAAAGTGAACGAACTATCCAAATATTAGAAGATATGCTGAGAGCATGTGTTATTGATTTTGGAGGGTCATGGGATAGTCATTTGGCTCTGATGGAATTTGCGTACAACAATAGCTACCATTCGAGTATTCAGGCAGCACCTTTTGAGGTTTTGTATGGACGCAAATGTCGAACTCCTTTGTGTTGGAATGAAATAGGTGAAAAACAGTTAGCTGGGCCTGAATTAGTTCAGCAAACTGCAGCTAAAATTGGAGTAATACGAGAATGAATGAAAGCGGCACATGATAGACAAAGAAGTTATGCAGATAAACGTCGGAAGCCGATTGAATTCCAAGAAGGTGATAGAGTAATGTTAAAGGTATTGCCATGGAAAGGAATGRTACGTTTTGGTAAGAAGGGAAAGTTAAGTCCGAGGTACATTGGACCATTCCCTATCATTAAAAGAGTTGGGGAAGTAGCCTACAAGTTAGAACTTCCTTTAGAATTAAGTGGGATCCATGACACGTTTCATGTGTCAAATTTGAGGAAGTGTCTAATAAGTCCAGTTATAGCAGTGCCGCTACCCGAAATTAAGGTGAATGAAAGAATGTGCTTTGAAGAAACCTCTGAACTAATTACTGACTACAAAGTGAAGAAGTTGCGAAATAAAGAAATCGGCTTAGTAAAGGTTCAGTAGCGTTATCATAAAGGACCAGACGCCACTTGGGAATCGGAATCAGAGATGCGGATGAAATATCCCTACCTTTTTACTTAAATGGAATTCCGGGACAGAATTCTTTTAAGGAGGGAATGTTGTAATATTCCGGTTACAAGTTTTGGTTTGAGATGTTGGAATATATATATATATATATATATATATATGTGTGTATGGGTAGGTGCATAAAGTTAAATTAAAGTTTTGATGGAAAAAGGGGGGAGTCGGCAGTATGTGCCACCCCTATGGTTTTTCTCTTACTATAAATAGTAAGAAGAAAGGATAGAGAAAGTTTTGGGACTCACATACTTTCTAAAAAGGGGTTTTGAAAGCAGATTTTGGAGAATTAGATCAGGCAGAAATCCAGTCAACTTCAAAATTCTAAGGTGAGTGTTTTATGCTTTGAGTATCAAAGGTTAGCATTTAATTTCAATACTATTTGAAACTGCTTGAATATGAATATCAATATACTTTGTGCGGATACTGTCTTAAACCGGTCAAATGTTGATCGAATTTCAACTAAACCGGTCAAGAAGTGACCGGATTAACTCTAAACCGGTCATGTGGTGACCGGATTTCCATTAAACCGGTCATGTGTCATTCTCTTTCAGTGATTTGATGATGATCCTTTTTATTTTACGAAATGTACTATCTCTTTATTCAGCTTCAGCGATCATCACTAAGTCTGTTCAGTGATCACTAATCATATATTGTATTTCTCTCAGAGACAAGTATTTATCAGGAAGACAAAACTCACATCACATAACCTTCAGTGATATTGAAGATAAAGCTTAAGACAGAGACAAGCAAGTTCATGATCTGATGCATTTTTCAGTGATAACAAGCCTGTCTGCACAAGTGTGAAATCTACTCAAGATTCAGCGAGCACTGAAGAAACCTCAGTGTTATTCCAGTGTCAGCGATCAGATGAATCTTGTTAAATGAGATTAGCTTTTGTCTTATCCTTCTACATGCAAAGGACAAACTCATACCTCTCAAAGTATAGTACTTGTACGGAGCCATTCTATTGTCTTCAAGCATGCTTACTTACTTTTTGAAAGACTACTGTTCATATATGGCAAAAGCCTATATATCTGTAACAAAGAACAACCTCACCTCTAGAAGCTTGCCACGTACTTTGTACCGTCTGAACTGCATTTAATGCAAAGGGTATAAATACCTAAGAAGTTCTTCCTTCTCAACTCTCCCTCTAAACCACTCTAACCATTGAAGAACACCAGACTTCTTAACCTTTTCTTTTAGCAAGTATTTTCTTTTCTGTTTTCTGTATCTTGTGTGTTTCTTTGATTGTTTAGATAAGTTATGTATCTTATCTTTTCCGCAAACCATCTGTAAAATTCTGTACTGATCTTCTTTATCAATAAAGGATTTTAAAAAGTGAAAGTTGTTTTTTTTGTATTCATCCCCCCTTCTACAAAATTGTTACCTTTAAACTCTTGTAGATCCGACTGCGACCAACAAAGTGTCCAGGAGATCTACTTTGTTGCATAGGACGTGATTGTTACTTTTGTTGTTGTTTTCCTTTGGCAATTAACAATGGACATTGAGACTTCCAATGGTTCTTCGTTTTGCAGAAGCATATTTATCATAAGCAACTTTAGGGGTTGGTCTAGACTAGTTGGCAACGAGAAGTCATTGTGGGACAAGAAAACAACAGGAGTAGTAGATGGTTTAGACCCCATGTCAACCTACGACTTGAGACAAGTCTTTTCTGGTATTATTTCATGGAAAACTAAATCAACTGAAAGAAGAGGTGTATAGGAAGCTTAACGAAGCAATCCATAAAGACCATGTCCCCTTGCCTTTCTATGATCAGATGTTAGATAGATTAGCTAACAGAATATTATTGCTTTTTAGATCATTATTCAGGATATAATCAAATTACTATTACACCTGAGGTTCACGAGAAAACTATTTTCACTTGCCCCTTTGGTACTTCTGCTTTTAGGAGGATGCCTTTGGACTATGCAATGCTCCTACCACATTCCAACGATACATGATGCCCATTTTATTTAGGAGACCTCTATGGACATATTCATGGATGACCATTTTGTCCATGGATCTTCTTATGAGGAATGCTTGAAAAATCTAAAATAAGGTCTAAAGAGATGTAAAAAGACTGACTTGGTTCTAAATTGGGAGAAATGTCACTTTATGGTTAAGGAATGGCTTGTATTAAGACATGTAATCTCAAAAAAAAAAAAGGAATAGAGGTAGATAAATCTAAGTTAGAGGTCATAGAGAGTCTACTTGAGCCCATAAATGTTAAAGGCATAAGAAGTTTTTGGGTCATGCTGGTTTTCACAGAAGATTCATACAAGATTTTTCAAAAAAATTAAAACCATTTTGTATTTTGTTGCAACATGACCAAACCTTTAATTTCAGCAAAGAATGCAAATTTGCTTTTGAAACTCCTAAAAAGGAACTAACCTGTGGTCATGTTGTTGTCACACAAGATTGGACAAAACCTTTTGAGCTAACATGTGGTGCAAGTGATTAGACAGTTGGTGCATTTTTAGGCCAAATTAAAGAAAAGATTTTTCATCCTATCTACTATTCCAGTAAACTCTCAATGAGACACAAATAAACTATATAACCACTGAAAAGGAGCTATTGGTTGTTTTTTTGCATTTGAAAATTTTAGATCTTACTTATCGGGGACAAAGGTCATTGTCCATACTGACCATGTTGCCATTAAGTATTTGGTTTCCAAAAAAATGTGAAGCCTAGACTCATAAGGTTAGGTGCTTTTTTGTAAGAATAACATAAATAATAGAAAAAAAATTAGTAAACAAACAAGTTTTTGATCACTTATCAATATCAGAAAAAAGAGAAGCAAGCTCTAGTGAGATTAATGAGAGATTCCCAGATGAGCAGTTGATGATGTTGCACCATGCTACTGCATCATGGTTTGCTGATATGGCAAACTACTTAGCTATTGGATTCATACCGCATATGTATAATAAAAATCAAAGAAATAACTTATTTCATGATGTAAATAACTATCCTTGAGATGACCTTTTTGTTTAAATTAGGGGCTGACCTAATTTTGAGAAGATGCATACCTCATGAAGATGTACCTGCAGTGCTACATCATTGTCATGCTGCAGTATATGGTGGTCGCGTTAGTGGCCAAAGAACTACAGCTAAAGTACTTCAATCTGGATTTCACTAGCCAATACTTTTTCATGATGGTGATAATTTTGTCAAAAGATGCAACGAATGCCAGAGAGTTTGATCTATTTCCCAAAGGCATGAAATGCCTCTAAATGGCATTTTTGAGGTTGAACTTTTTGATGTGTCGGGAATAGATTTCATGGGACCTTTCCCACTCTATGGAAACTGTCAATACATCTTGATAGTTGTAGATTGTCTCTAAATAGGTGTAGTTGTCGATCAAGAAATGAGTGGGGTTGTCTTGTCGCCATTGAGAAAAGGGATAGGAGATCGAGAAATAGGATGTGATTCATACTTCAGGGCTGGGGTTTGCTAGAAGGAGAAAAAGGATGTGTGGTTCGTTGATGAGAACAAGAAAGGGGGAAGTGTTGTGATGACAATGAGAGGTTCTTTTTGCAGGTTTGGGGGATGGGAGCGTGTCATGGGGAGGGGAAAGTGTCACATCGATGGTTTATCATAGCCACGGGGACGGCGGTCAGCGATTCAATGAGGGGCACAAAGGGGATAGAGTTTATACATAAATATTTACTATTATATGAATATGCTCTATAAGTTGCTAATTTGTTTATATGTTTTTCAGTAAATTACATTTTTTGTCCCTATGGTTGCCAACTTGCCACTCATAAATAAGTCTCGTCCATATTTTAAATTAATCACATTTTTTATCATTGTGGTTGTCAATTTGTTACACTTTTGGTCCCTAACTAATTCAAGTTAAAAAATCCGTTAACTTAGGGAATTTTCCTCCTTTTAAGATTTCTTTAATTTACAATTAAAAAATAAAATAAATATGTTATAATATCATTATACATTATATTAATACATATATACATATATTTATAAACTCACAAATCAGGAACTTTTCCCATAATGACTCCCCCACCCCTATTTTACGGCTCCCCTTCTCCCTTTCTGCTGAAAGCTCCAACGATATCCCTACCCTTTCACACCTTTCTCCCCGATGACAAAAAAATCTCCTTTTTTGATAGAAAGCTTTAGTTGTATCTCCTCTGCTCGAGCCACAAACAAATATGAGATCTATCTCCATCGAACACCTCCATCTTTCCAAACTTGCAACCACCATGACCATACACCTACATGTTCTATTTTTTGACGAGGATTGTGAACATCTTATGGTCATTAGGCTGTGAACATCTTATGGTCATTATGGTCCATTCCTATGATTTCTCCCCCTCCATTGGGTTTCTTTTGGATTTTGTCACTGTGATGGTTGGTCTATGGGTTGGTGATGGTGGTATGTCATCGTGAACATCTCTAGGATAGTGATGGAGGTTCATCTCCGACAATCGTCTTCACTTTCATCGATGCCAGATTGAAACTCCTTCCAGTTTCGTATTTGATTTCGATCATGATTTGCTTTTGGAATTAGGTTTTGATTTTGGATTTGGGTTTGACTTAGAAATTATGGTTTATTTTTTATTTGAGTTTTCGATCTTGGATCCGAGTTTGATTTCAGATTCGAGTTCTTTTATTTTGGAAATAGGGCTTTGTCATTTTTATTAAGATTTGGGTTTGTTTCAGGATTTTGGTTCAATTTCAGAATCGTCAGAGAAGATGACTAAAGTGTTTGTCGGACTATGGGGGCATCAAGAAATGGGGTGCACCAATAGGTCGTACAAATGCTTTAAGGATTTACATATTAAGTTTTATTTAAATAAAAAGAAAAAGACAAAAAAAAACATTATAAAAGATAAAAAGGGTAAAATAACCAAAATGCCTTCAACTTATCTAAGTTTTTTCAAAGGGTTATTCAGATGGATCAAATATGAAACAAAATGATAACCAGAGGAACTAAACCTAAAACAAAATGCAAAAGTTTAATTAATTCAATATAGGGACAAAACTTGTTAATGAGTGACAATTTAAGAACTAAAAGTGTAATTTACTCTTAAGTTTTTCAAAAACAGAGAAATAGATAAGAATAAAAAAAACCAAGTTGCCCCTCACATAAACAACACATAACGGACCTGACGAACACTCTTCTCTAAGAGTGTTAACATACGAGACAATTTTGGATATTAAAACTTAAAATTAAACTAGTGATATAATTATTTGGAAACTATAACACAAGAACTCTTAAGAGCATCTCCAGCCATAACACTAAAAAAAATTACAAACATAAAAAATAGTGGGCCCTCTAACACTAGAAATTTCAAATCCAACCATGCTCTAAACTGATACAAATGGTGTCCCATAATATGTCGTTTGATTTTCACATGACATATTTGCAGTGTGAAATCTCAAACCAACAAAAAGAATTCTTTTTGTCGTGTGATTAGGCCTGTAAACGAACCGAATGAACAATAACGGAGGCTTGTTCATGTTCGTTCATTAAACTTAACTGAACAAACAAACGAACACGAATGGTAAATGAACAAAATTGCATTGTGTTCGTGTTCGTCCATTTAAGAAATGGTTGTGTTCGTGTTCGTCCGTTTAAGAAATGGTTGTGTTCGCCTTCGTTTATGTTCGTTCATTAAGATGTTAAATGAACAAAGAGACTTAAACAAACTAGAGCCCAAGCCACATAGGCTCAAACCACTTGTAAGTGGTGAATCACTTGAGTTTTTAAGTGGTGGGGATCAAATATATAGTAGAGGATGAAGCAAAATTTGTTAATTTTCACCGATGTGGGATGGGTTGGAAAGAGTAAGAGGCCGTTTACTAAACGCTTACTCAGTAAGCGCTTACTCAGTCATTTACCTTATCGATAACATAGCAAAACCGAGAATCTTTTCTGGTAAGAAGATGAAGAGAATGAAGAGTCTTACATGGTAAGTAAAGGTGACGACTCTTACTCAGTAAGTGTTTACCAGGTAAACTTTTGCATATAATACTATTTTAATGGACTACAATCTAACCTGGTAAAGTAAGTGAAAGCATTGACTTTTACTGGGTAAGCGTTTAGGTAAACTCCCTTTTTAAGTCTGGTGAGGAAAAAAATGCATCCCATAATGAAAATTTTGAGAAAATAGCATCTAACCAAGCAGCTATATAAATGAAACGTGGGATTGGCTAAATAAAAATAAATCCATTAGGGGGCTGTTTGGCAGTTGCTGAATGATTTAGTTCAGAATAGTTAAGAGGTTAGAATGGCTAAGAGGATCAGAATAGTTAAGTGCTGAATGAAACAAGATTGTTTGGTAATTGTTCTCTGAATGATAACAAATTACCATTTTAACCCTTAAGAAATACAATCAATTTCCAAAGAAAAAGATGTCGGTAATCCTCAAGAAATTGCAAAGATGCTGTTCTTCATATCAGTATCAAATCCTCAAGAAATTGCAAAATGTCGGTAATCCAATCATCATTAACATTGTTACAAACATGAAATTAGCAATAAACACCATCAATTTCCAAAGAAAAATGCTAATCCCTAAACCAAACCCTAGACAGGAGAGGAGCGACGACGAGCATCTTTGCAAGGAATTGCAAGGATGAGGCGGCGACGAGCGGTGGCGACGAGCGGCGGCGACGAGCGGCGGCGACGACGAGCGACAACGACTAGATGCAAACCCTAGACAGGAGAGGACGCGACGAGAGGAGGCGGCGGCGACGAGAGGCAGCGGCGACTAGATGCAAACCCTAGACAGGAGAGGACGCGACGAGAGGCGGTGGCGGCAACGAGAGGCAGCGGCGACGAACGACGGCGGCGACGAGCGACGGCGGCGACGAGGCGACAGCGATCGTAGGGTGGGGGGAGGACGCGACAGAGCGATGTGAGGAATGTTGGGAGAGAGGGCAAATAGGGAAAAAGAGGAGTCTGAATGGTTTAGAGACCCCTTAGATGCAAAATGGTTAAGAGGGAAAATGTAACCATTCAGAGTATTTTTTTTTTTTGCCAAATAGCCTTGACCTCTTAGCGATTAAGAGGTTGGTTCTTAATGTAACCATTAAGAGCCAAACAAACAGGCCCTAGTTTTCTTTAAAAGAAAATTCAACTCTTTACTCTATTATTATTTATTATAATTATAATTATTATTTAAACGAACATAAGTAAACGAAAGCAAACAAATATTAACGAACATAAATGTACGAAACGAGACATTTGTTTAAATTCGTTTGTTTAACTAAACGAACAAAAAAAACTTGTTCATCTTCTTCGTTCATTTATTAAATAAATGAATATAAACGAACTTCTTACCAAACAGTTTACTGAATATTCGGTTCGTTTACAGACATACGTGCAATTGAATCGAGCAAAACTACAAAACCGCTCTTTTAATGAATGGTCGAAAATCCTCTTAACATATAATTTTTTTATTATTATTTATTGTTAAAAAATAAACCACATAAAACCTAAAAGGAGAAAAGAGTAAATTCGATTATGGAGCACCCATGTCCATGTGGGAGTCGGAGAAAATGAACATATCTCGAGGTATTTTACACTCTCGTGTACGTTGTAGGACCTTTAATATGTTATTATTATATTTGGTCCTTGTAGTATGCAGATTTTTTTGAATTTATCCTTAAAATTCATTTATTACATAGAAGATCCGATTGTTTGCACTTTTTAACGAAATTGGTCCCCATGGTTTTAATTTGTTATCTTTTTCCGTTAACTACAGCTACATGAGGAGCATTTTGTCTTTTACTTTCTTTTTTGTCTTTTTCATAATAAAACAAAGAATATAAAAATAAAATGTTATATATATATATACACACACACATTGGATGTGGGTTTTTTGAGTTTTGAGAATTAACAAAACATGTCCCTGAATAATTTTATTGTTTGATCCCTCAAGATTTAATGTACACAATTTAGCCCCTAATTTAAAAAGATTAATTTTTAAAAAATGTTAAAATTAAGAAATGTAAAAAGACCATTTAGCCCTCAATTTTAACGGACCAGATTGATGTCTTTCGTTTAGGCACCAAATCGAACGGAAAGTACGTACCACAAGACGATCTACATAATAAATAAAGTTGGAGGACCAATTTCATAAAAACCTACCTACCGTGGGAACCAATTCCCTAATTTACTCTATATCATATATTATGTAAATTCAAAAAATATATATTATATAGTTTTAGAAATAAAGAAATTAGAGAGTGACGTTACGGATGACGTAAGGGTGACGTGAGGGTGACCCACATACAAATCAGACTGTCGGATCACACGTGCCATCGCTTTCTTCTTTTATACACTTCCTTCTGTCTTTTCTTGGAAGTTTCTTTTTGTATTTATTACATATTAATTTTTTTATCCGTTATTTGTAATTATATTACTATATAAAAAAGTTTATATCTTTATTAACAATTATATATATAACGTTTATTAGTTTAAAATAATTATGAGATTCAATTTCAAACATAAATCAATAGATAAATTAGAAAACTAATATTTTCGGTAATTTGATTTAAAATTATGATTAAATGACATTTTAGCTATTTTAAATTTTTTATCTCTCATATATCTCTTTCCTACCTCCGGTCTCCGACGAACACCATGTAATACCTAAAATATACCAAGATATACAATGTGATACATAAAATACATATAATGAGATACCCAAAACATACTAAGTAAACTTTTTTTTGATTAACCTGGATATCCAACACGTTATGCGAGTCGACTAATTCCAGGGCGACCACCTGCTTTGCAAATTGCTCGGAGTCACTGCATTTGAACCTCCGTGGCCACAAGAGGATTTTTATTTTTTCTTGGATTTGAACCTCTGACCTACATGTATTTTTAACCTTTGGAGACAAGCTCAAACAAATCAAACACCACCCTTGTAATTAAAATTGTATAAACTTTATTAACCATTTCATTAAAACGTTTGGAATGAAAAATAAGGGTGAAAGCAAACACCATTTAGTAGAAGAAAAAAGGGTCCTAAATTATTGGTGTTGAATGATTCAAAAAGAGAAAGGGAATATGGAATGTGATATTTCTGAAAGTGGTGGTAATTTGAATCATAAAACTTTATAGCTTACTGCATTTATCATGTTTTATTCCTTTCGATTTAAGGAAGAAACAACCCCAAATTATCCATCTTTATATATTTCAATCTTTTTATTATTTAAAGTTTCATTTATTACTCGTATTATCACTCATCTAATACATACATATATATATATATATATATATAGAAAGAGAGAGAGATGAGTTATTATGCAATATTTTACATTTGTACAATCAATACAACTCATTCTCAATCATCCATTTAATTTGATGAATATGTGATTTCATAAAAAATTTGATTGTTTCCTAATATAAAGTATTGATCATAATTAATGAACTCTAGTTATCTTTCATAAATATTCAAATCATAATAAACGAACTCTCATCATTTCCATAAATATCTCAATTGATTGAGTTGCAGTGGTTGTATAAATAGACGTGGTTGTACAAATAGACATGGTTGTATTTGAAATATACCCTATATATATTATATATATTATAGAATAATATAGAATATGGTATTCAATATAAACTGCTCACTGGAATTTCTTTTAAATTGCTCATTTGACATATTTTTTTATTTATATTTATTAATTACAAATTTATTTTCGAATTTCAAATGATATATCTTGTAGTCAACAACCAACATCGTTGTCGCTCACCAGAAATGTCGTTTTAGGCATTTTCCTTCCAATGCGTCCCAACAGTCAGTTAACGTACTCTCTCTTGCTTATTACGTCCCCAATACACGAAACTCACGCCTCTCTCACACACGTCTTGCACCACAGAAGGATGGATCCACAAACATATCTTGAAAACTTGGTTTAACAAAAAAAAAATCAAACACGAATCTTATCATGTATTTTAAGAGTTATTTACCGTTTTATTACTATGGTTTGGTGAAAACTTTGATTTTCGCCCTTGCAATTTAAAAATTACAAAAAGAAAATGTGGTTTCAGTTTTGTTTTGGAATTGATCCATGGTCCTAACGGCTGTTACCTCAACACTGTTAAACAACCCAACACTCTAAGCATATATGGGTGATTTAGTCATTTTAACTAGTTTTTATTGTATAAATCCAAATTGTATATGTACAAGTTTGGATTACTTTTAAGAAGAAAAAAAACCTAAATTAATTACCCTTGTCGGTCTCCCCCACCTTTGACCTCCTTTCCCATGTTCTTCTTCTGCTATGGCCTAAGACCACCACTGCCCCTTGCATTCTCTCGTAGATTTGTCTTCATGTCCACAGTGGTATTGTAACACCCGGAAATTTCGGTAAGTAGAATTATAGGACTTTTAAGTATCTTTATTTGCTTTTGCGGTTTTGGTTTTAAAGTCTAGAATTTGGATGGCTTTGGGCATCAATTTTAGGTGAAAAGGTACAAAAGGATGAAAATGGGAAAATCACTTTTGATATGTTTGTGGCTATAGTGCCCGGCTATAGTGACATTGTCACTATAGCATGGTCGGATCTTACGAAGAGAACCAACCTCGGTACATTTGGGGCTATAGTGTCGGCGATAGTGACAGTGTCACTATAGCATGTCAGGATCGCTCGGAAGGGGCAAAGTGGTATAAACCTGCAATTTTCCAGACTTCTCATTTATTTCTCATCTACCACTTCCTCACTTTCTCCTCTCACCGCTCCCCTCACTAAATCCGTTTTCTTAAGCATTTACTCCACATCTTCAAGCATTTAAGAAGGTTTACTCATCATCCAAACTAGGGATTCAAGCATAGACTTCAAGATCCAAGTGTTCATCCTCTTCTCAAGGATTTAGGTGATTTCTAGGTATCACTCAAAACCTAACATTATGAGTTCATCTTACACTTTTACAAAACCATATTAATTTGATGCATTTTAGTTCCTTAAAGCTTTTATTTTATATATTAAACATTCGATGATTTTGGACCATTTAGGTCAAAAATGGGAATTTTGGGGATTTTCATATCTTTGATAATAATTAAAAAAAAACAAGTGTGAGAATGGTTCTAAATACTTGGGAGGTGATTATTTCAAAGTGTTGATAAGTCCTGGAACCTTAAGACCATAGTGTTCATATGTTGGGAAATTGTTGATAAAATAGGGATTACACCCACTTGATGTTTATTGGTAAGCAAATACGACGTACTTGGAGAAGTATGAGATATCTATATGATATGTTTATATGACTAGAATGCAATGGATCCATAGGCATAGATGTCGTTACTTATGAAATATGTAAGGGATGAAACTACCTAATTATAGCTTGGAAATAGGCATTGTGACTTATTATGTAATTTCCATGTGAACAAGCTTAACTGGGATTTGGGAAAACTCAAAGGTATAGACCTAGTGTGGTTGAACTTGATGTCCCTACAAGTAATAGACTTGGATTAGTTGAGCTTGTTAACTTATTAAAAAATATAGACCTGGAGTGGTTGATCTTAATGATTGTTGATCCATAAGCAATGTTTATGTAACATTGGTTTGTCGCTTACTTATGTGTTCCGTCACAACAAATGGTGAATCGGGCTCCCCCGTCAACTTGCAATGTTTTATGCCTTCCAAGGGTAAGCGTGAGTTAAATGTGTAAATGATTTTGTTTTAAAGCTTTGTTTTCTATTTTAATGTTTTATAGTTGGATAAATAAATGTTTATTTTCACTAGGCGTTAAATCTAATACTTTTCCTAAATGACATATATATATATATATATATATATATATCAGGTTGTTTTAGTGGTGGGGCTCCTATGACTTGAGTGGAGCAGTATGTGCCTATAAAGGCATTTTTGTGATTGCCATCTTTTGGGAATCATTATTGGAGTTACTAAAGATACGATTGATCTTTTGAGGATTGTAGTGACACCGATTTGTAATCTAGATCTATAGTTGATTTAGATTAGTAGGTTGTTAGTTACCTTCTATTGCATTGTAAACTCTTATACCATTGTCCCCATTCATTGGGTAATTATGTTTATTTTTGTACAACTACAATATCTATTTTTTCAGGTTTAAATTTCTTCCTATTTTAGGGGTGTTACATGTATTTCCCTCAACGAGATTCTGCTAGAGAACAATCGAGCTTTCTCTTAAAAGGTTTATCCTGTAGGGTTGTGTTTTTTTTTTTTTTGGCTTTCTATCTTTTAATAACTTGGATGTGCACATTTTCAAGATTTACTCGATACGTATGCATTACATCCATGGGTTTAGAAGATTCAAACCTTTATATGCATTCTATGTGATAGATGGAAGTGCAAGGGGACTGCAAGATAAGCTAAATAGAAGGGAGGAAGGAGTGGTGGTGAGTGGATACTATTCAAAATCTTATCTAAAGGCTTTAGAGAAACTTTTCAATTCTGTCAAAAAGCTTCTCTATATAAGGGTAGGTAAAGGCTTTCGAGAAGGATTTGAAAGGGTGTGTGTTTGTTAACTTTTAGAGACGGTTTTTTGGGGCATTAGGTACGCTTTAAAAGATTCTCTAGAGGTTAGTTTACTTTTTATTCAAAGCTTCTCTAAAAGTATATATTAGTGACGCTTTTCAAAAATATTGGCTTTAGTGACGCTTTTAAAAAAACCTTTTCTAAAAGTCCTAATTAATTACGGTTACGAAAACTTCTCTAAATATGATATTTAGATACACAAACTCAAAATCTTCTCTAAAAATTATCTTTAGTTACACTTTTAAAAAATTAATTTATTCTCTAAAAAATATATTATATATTTATTTCATCCATAATTCAACATTTCAGCTGCATATATATATATATATAATAAAATTAAACTAATAAATAATATTAAATTAATCAGGAACAAATTAATAATAATCTCAAAATAATTTTTTTTATAGATTTGTTATGTAATTATATATTAAAAGAATCATCCAATTTAATATTCAACTAGTTCATATATCGTCTAAATTTATCAACAAAAAAACATCCAAAATCATCATAGCATGTTTAACAATCTTGAGTCTCCGAACGTTGGTCTTAAACAATTAATGAAGATGAAAAACTTGGAACTGACCGGCCGGATACAATTGACCTCACCATTTGTCGCAACTCAGCGACTTCATCCTTCATAAGAAAGAGCTCAGATTTGGTTGAAGCAAGCTTGGATTTGTGTTGGGTCACCTATTGATTTGGTGATGACCCACTGATCTGTTCATCTACCTTAGCAACACTTAGTAGTTATTGGTTCTTTGTAAATTGGTGTCTTGGTACATATTTAAAGCCATTGGCAAAATCGAAGACTAGCCGATGTGAAGACAGAAGGTCATCAATGCGGTATTGTGGATCAACTGTCTAATATACACACCAAGACTCCGAAGTAGCTGAAATGCATATTGAAAATATTTTGAAGCTACAAGCCGATTGAAGGAAGATCTTCATAGACCGAATATTGAAAATCTTCATGGACTCAAGATTGAAGATCATGGAGCGAAGATTGAAAAATCTTCATGGACTTAAGATTGAAGATCATGGACCGAAGATTGAAAAATCTTCATAGACTCAAGATTGAAGATCATGGACCGAAGATTGAAAATCTCCATGGACCGAAGATTTGTGTGTAGCTGCTTGAAGCTACATATCCATCCAAAGGAGATCTTCCTACAGACTGA
>NC_037542.1:2822641-2824015 GCF_001531365.2 Cynara cardunculus var. scolymus | reverse complement strand
CTCCATAATTATAAGCAAACCAAGCTTCTCAAAAAGGCATTATTGAAGGATCCCAGAACTTCTTCTCTTGTTGCCCTTCTCTCCAACGATACGAGGAARCCAGTCAGTGAACCTCGTATCACTTATCTATCTAACACTGAAGAAGATGCTGTCAGAAAAGAAGAACTTGCTGAAAGTCATGCTGATGATGCTGATGATGAGGGTGATGAACTCTCAGTTAATGACTTGGTTGACAACATGGCCATGATGGCTACCAACTTCAGAAGGTATGCCAAAAAGGGCTCTTCTACCTTCTCTCCCATATCTAAGGTCACCGACCGAAGAACCTTAGATCAAGCTAAGTCAACTCCTCTTGAACTATCAAATGAGGAGTGCTTCAACTGTGGCAAGAAAGGTCACTTTGCTGCTGAGTGCAAAAGCAAACGGATCTCTAAGCGTCATCCTTCTCATCCCTCTAGCCGATCCTCTCACGATAAGTACAAGGTAAAGTACAAGAGAGAAAAGGCAAAGAACCTAAGCCTTCAGAGAAAATGTAAGGGTCTCATCGCTGAGAATCATGACTGGATTGATGAGCCAACCTCTTCCTCCAGTGATGAGGACATGGCACATCTGTGTCTTATGGCCAACATCCAGGAGATAGAAGACTCTGTTAAGGACTCCTCCTCTGCTGCTGCTACTGATCTACCTTCTACCTCAAAGGATGCCAAAGATCTAGTCAAACTAAAGAAGGTAAACAACTTCTCCTCTCTCTCTGAATCTGAAAAGGTTCAAGCTTATGATTCTTTATCTGTTGATCTTTACAATGCTATATCTGCTAAGAAGAAAGYTGRCCTTGAAATCAAAAGTCTAACTAATCAGTTACATAAATGCATAAATCAACTGAAAGACTTTGATAAATTGAAAAATGACCTTAAAGAACAAAAGTTAATAAACAATGTTCTTAACAAAGAAAAAACTAAGGTCTGTGAGAAACTAGAGAAAGAAAAAGCCATTCTTCAAAAATGGGCTAGATCATCCAAGAACCTAGATAAAATTTTACTTGATCAACTTCCTATTGATGTAAAGACTGGTCTAGGTTATGATGATATGGATCTGTGTGCTYCTGATGACTYTATGTGCATTTCTTCTCACATTCTTTCTTCCTCCTCTCCATCTCACTTATCTTATTCTGTTGGATCTCTTTCTCCTAGATCCAATGAAAATGGAAAATCTCTTAAATTCAGAACTTTTGTCAAATGAAAAAGTTCAAACATTGAATCTAAGAATGTTCCTGTCAACTGTGTGTTTAACTCTCTCTCTCTCTCTCTCTTAAGGAATCTTCTGATGCATGTTCTTCTAAATCTAAAACTTCTGAGCATCTAAAGCATTCTTTGA
>NC_037542.1:2820131-2821671 GCF_001531365.2 Cynara cardunculus var. scolymus | reverse complement strand
TGCTTGTGAAAAAGGCAAGCAAACCAAAGCAAGTTTCAAGTCCAAGATGTGCTCTTCTATTTCTACTCCTTTGCACATGCTCCACATGGATCTCTATGGTCCTGTGAGTGTACAAAGTTTGGGTGGAAAACGTTATACTCTTGTTATTGTGGATGAGTACTCAAGATATACTTGGGTCTTCTTTCTTCAACACAAGAGTGATGCAGCTGAAGAAATTATCAACTTTGTGAAGCGGACTGAAGTCTTGAATGGTCAACTTGTCAAATCAATTCGAAGTGATAACGATACTGAATTCAAAAACAGTGTTCTTGAAAGCTTCTTTG
The DNA here is from genome assembly GCF_001531365.2 of Cynara cardunculus var. scolymus. Classification (NCBI taxonomy): domain Eukaryota; kingdom Viridiplantae; phylum Streptophyta; class Magnoliopsida; order Asterales; family Asteraceae; genus Cynara; species Cynara cardunculus. Next base: position 2,821,348 of record NC_037542.1, on the reverse strand, counting down.
ATGACAAGGGTATTTCTCAAAATTTCTCATCAGTTCGGACTCCACAGCATAATGGAGTTGTTGAAAGGAGAAATCGTACACTATGTGAAGCTGCATGCTCAATGCTAAGTGAAGCTAGTCTTTCGACCTATTTTTGGGCTGAAGCTGTCAATACAGCGTGCTTTACTCAAAATAGGTCTATAATTATGAAAAGACACAATAAGACTGGTTATGAAGTATTTCATGGTAGAAAACCAAACACCAGCTTCATTCATGTGTTTGGTAGTGCATGCTATATTTTGAATGACAGAGATCAGTTAGGAAAGTTTGATCCTAAATCTAATGAAGGAATCTTTGTTGGTTACTCTCTTTTCTCTAAAGCCTATCGGGTGTACAACTTGCGTCGTCAATGCATTGATGAATCTGTCAATGTAAGATTTGATGAATTCGGATCGGTGCCTGCAACATCATCATTCCAAAGTGATGATCTTGAGCTCAATAAGTGGTTGGAATCTCACTCCTCTGAGAATTCAACTCCACTCGGTGGACCTTCACATTCTAATGGAAATGATGTTCCACCTGCTGAGGAAGATGAGAATGAAGATCTTTCATTCAACATGTATATCCCATCGGTCTGTCCTGAACAAGAACCAGCAGATCCGGTACCTCTTTCATGTGTGGAACCCTCAACTGGTGTCGATGTTCCTATTTCTTCTACTAGGGACATCGGTGACCCAACCTCAGTAGTTGTCTATTCTAATCCTCTGACGAATATTGACAGTGCCTCTACCTCTTTTTCCCTTCCTCTTCCTCTTCGTCTTCCTCTTCCTCCTCCTCCTGCCACTAAGTGGACAATAGATCACCCTATAGATCAAATCATTGATGATCAGCAAGCAGGTGTCCAAACACGTCGTGGTGCTGGTAATATCTGTTTGTATGTCAATTTTCTATCTCTCATCGAGCCTAAAAGGATTGAAGAAGCTCTTGATGATCCTAGCTGGATCAGCGCCATGCAAGAAGAACTGCTGTAGTTTGAGCATAACAAAGTTTGGAGACTGGTCCCCCGACCAACCAACAAAACAATTATTGGCACAAAGTGGATCTTCAGAAATAAAATGGATGAGAACGGAATGGTGACTCGGAACAAAGCCCGACTCGTTGCCCAAGGTTACAGGCAAGAGGAAGGCATTGATTATGATGAGGCATTTGCTCCGGTAGCAAGGTTGGAAGCTATCAGA
>NC_037542.1:2812317-2818561 GCF_001531365.2 Cynara cardunculus var. scolymus | reverse complement strand
ATTCCTATTTTTCTCTCTAAAACGTCTCTGTGTGATTTCCTTAAAAATTAGCATTTTTTAAAAATTTATTTTATGTTTAAAAAACAAAAAGAAGCAAAAAGATAAAAAGTTTTATTTTATAATTGTATGTAGTGGTTTTATGTTTTGTAAGTATTTTTCTTGGTTTGTTTGTAATATGTGGGCCTCATCTTTGGGCCCACACAAAAATTCGTATTTTTTTTAAATTTATTTCATGTGAGTATCTTTTTAAATTTATTTTATGTTAAAAAAAAGGGATAAAGAGACAAAGTTTTTATTTTATGTTTGTATTTTTATTATTTTTCTAGAGTTTATCGTTGGTTTCATTAATACCTAGTATGTGGGCCTCTTCTCTTTTGGGCCGAACCTCAATCCATCGGCCTCTCCCCTCTCTCTTCCAAACCCTTTGGCCCATACCCTTTGGCCCACCCCCTCAATCCATCGGCCTCTCCCTTATCTCCAATATTTTCTTATGGATGTAGATAGTGAGCCTTACCAGCCTACTACTTCTACTACAGTGTTAATCGGCGACCCGCCTCACGCATGCGTCGATGATACAGACACCGAGCCTCTCGCCGGTGTTGGTGATACCGACACTGAGCCTCTCGCCAGTGTTGCTGATACATATATTGAGCCTCATGTCTATATCGTTGATACAGATGTTGAGCCTCACGGCAACATCAGTGATACTCCCATCGGTGACTCTCAGGGCGCCAATGGTACTGCGAGTGTTAGTGTTTCTTCTCCAGGTGGGTCGGCAAGCCCAATCAAAGCTTGCTCTCTTACTCCAGCTGATGTTTCTCCCTCCAGGCCCCCTTCTGCACCAGGCTTCCAGTTCTCAGCCCCTTCTCCTCCTAAGATGATCTATGCCATACCCACTGAGGTGGTGGACATGTTCAGAGGCTTCACATCTCAGTGTCAGCTGCTCATCTCTCAACAGGCCTCCCTCAGCACTGATTTATCTGGGCGATTGGACTGCTTTGCCTCCAGCGTTACATCTGAACAGCGTCAGCACAGTGCCACCTTGACAGATCATGGCATTGTTTTCACTGTTATTAAAGCTATGGTGGATTCTCTTGATGCTCGCATGACTGCTCTCTCCGATTCTCAGGCCAGTATCTCTGAAGCTGTAGCTGATCTTAGTGCTCGATCGGAAAGTCAAGCTGCCACAAATCAGGAAATTCTTCAATCTCTAACTGATCTTCACTCCAAGATGGATGCACAGACTCAGATATCCAAATTGTTCTTAGCCAGAGATACAGAGTTCACTGTTGACTTGGGTCCTACTCAGTTCACGGAAGAGGATAGGGTTATGTTAGCCAAAGTCAGTAGCCGTGTTGAGTCCGATTATGCTCTTCTTGGCGGTCTTCATCGCGGTATCTCACGTCTGCTTCGTGCCACTTGTGCTCCCTTTCCTCGTGCTACTGCCTCTGTGCCTTCCCCACCTGCCAATGTGAAGGGTCCTTCTGTTCCTGCTAGTGGACCTTCCCCTGTTCCCACTGAGGGGGAGAAGACAGTTGATCCTTCTACCAGTGGCAACGGGGACGATGACTCAGCTTCTACTTCTTCTACCTCTTCATCCTCAGCTGAGTCAGATTGTGACGCTCCGATTGAGGGGGAGCTATTTGATCATGATAATAGAGCTGCGATACCTGTTGAGGGGGAGCAACCATGTTCTATGCCTTCAGTATCTGTTGAGGTTGGTACTATCCCTTCTCAAGATGATATTCCCACTACTTCTGGGGACTTAATCCAAACTCACAGAGAAGGAAAGGCACCCATGACCTCAGATGAAGAAGCTGCTGCAGCTAAAGCAGCTAAAATTGCTAGACATCAATCTGCAGTTCCTTCAGCCGGCAGACTTGTGCTTAAAGCTTCATGTCCTCAAGAAACTGATCTTTATCTCATAGGTATTTCTTCTGAGGATGCGGCCAACTCAATTGCTCTTCAAAAGCAATTTGAGGAAGCCAACAGATCTCACTCCTTAGTCCCACGATCTGAGTCTGAAGAAATCAAAGAGAAAAGAATTAAATGGTTTAATGACTCAATTCTCCGACGCTACACTACTACTCGAATTGTCAATGCCAGAATCAAAGGTCCTCAAAAATTGACCTATGATTCCAATCTGATCTATTTTATTATTGGTCGAGAAAACAGAGCTGTGAGGACAGAAAAGCTGACTTGGATCAATTCCTACGGTCTTACTGAGCGGATGGAGATCATCAAGTTTCTAAGTAAAAGCAGAAGCATGTACAAGGAATTTGTCTTGAGTCATCTGTATCGCCTTCTCAAAAAGATACAAATGATCAAGATACATTACAAGCTGCCTTCCCCTCCACAACTCTCCTTTCTTAAGCAAGTGTTAAGCAAAGCTGGCTCTTCTAATCTGCTTCTGCCTCGAAGACCATCAAGAATCAAGACTCGCTTATTCATAAATTATCAAAGGAAGGTAAGGCTCCTGATGTCTCACATCTTGATCTTACCCTTCCTTCAGATGTTTGTCATCCGGAAGGAACTATCTTTTCCGCTCCTGAGCATGGAATATTCTTATGGGACGCGAGTAGTTGCCTTCAATTTTTCTGAGCTTCTGAGATACCTATAGCTGATTCTCAGCTATTGCGCGTGATACTGAGTGTAATCAAAATTGGTGAAGCCGGAAGAGTCTTTTATACTTTGATCTCGGATGAACTGAAGAGAAGAGATGTTCTTGCAGTGGCTGATTCAGACGCTATGGAAGATTACTTAGTGCACTCTCAAAGCAATCGGCTATTCTCTTCTACTCCCTTGCTCTCCTATGTGCGAAKAAATTCTTAGTGTTCTTCATTTCCTTTCAAGAACTCTTTGTGTTGTTCTTGAAAGTTCTTCTCCTTGTAAGATTGTTTAGGTTAGGTTTTCCTTTCCTATCTTCCGCAACAATCTTTTGTATTTCTGTGTGTATTAATTCTTGATATAAATCAATAAGAATTAAAAAGTTGAAAAAAGTCTGTGTAATTGTATTCAACCCCTCATTCTACAATTACTTTCTGTTTATTGCCTTTCCCTTCGGGACTAACAATTTGGTTGAAGAAAAGCTCGGACTCCGTTGAAGCAAGTCTAAAGACATCTCGGTGTGGCTCAATCGACCTGACGCACCGGTGCTATGTTGCGAACTCGTAGAATCGCTCCTAGTGCTCGGGACCCTAGACCATCCCCAAATATATGCAGGTCTTTTACCTAAGACTTGTTGCATAATCTCTAGATCACCCGGGGGATTTTATGTATTTTTAAAAATCTTATATCTCCTTTATTCTCCTCTCTCTGACGAACTTCATTCCAGCGAACCATATTCTGGCTAACAAATGATGCACATTGTGATACGCTTCATAAAATAATGAAAAAAATACGGTGTGATAAACTTAGTAAAGCAACACTACCTGATACATTGTGTTACACTTCATAAAACATCAAAGTTAATTGTGATGCACTTCGTAAAACAACAAAAACACACTATAATAGACACTATGACACCACTATGAAATCAGATATGGTTGATGAATACTATTGTGATACCACTATGATATCAGATATGGTTGATGAATGCCTATTGTGATACCCATTATATCCATTGTGATACCCACAAATTAAAAGCGTTTAAACCCAGACCTGTGCGAGGGGAGAGAGAGAGAGATAGAGGGATAAAGACAATTGATGATAAGGAGGAGACCAGTTTGGGTTCACAGGTCTGTACGAGGGAGATAGACAGACGAGGCCAAATTGACATACCGTAGTGGTTGTGGTCGAAGTAGGGGGACGGGAAGGGGCGTCGATGGTGTCAAAGTTCTTGACGGTGGTGTTGCATATCCAAATTTTAACCGTGAAAAAGGAAAATTTTCCATTGGCACCCAAAATCTTCTTCGACGTACCCCCTTGCCTCCATCGCCCCCCCCCTTTTCTCCGCCCACTGCATAGAACCCCCCACCACTCCCATTAACCTCCTTCCTACCTCAGGCCTCCGCCACCATTTTGATCCTCTGGTGAAACCTCGTTCTCTATTGAAGTTCAATTTTGGGGTTTTCAGATCTGAAGTTCGATTTTGAAGCCATCTTCTCCCACTTCACCTCCCTCTGTAACACTTGCTGATGAAATCCTCGCCCCCTGTTTGTTTTTGTTTACCAAGCTCGAATCAGGTTGTCCTCACCCTTTCCATTTTGCATCCCCTTATCAACCACCACCACCACCCTTCTCCTTCTCCGGTAATACACTCATCGAGGAAGTCGACTATGCCAGAGTTATAGAGGACGACTTGGGTATTGTTTCTCACCGGGGAAGTCGACTGTGCCGGGTAGAGAGAGACGTATGAGAAAAAGTTTGATTATTTTTTAAAGATTTGATTACATTAATTAGCTGTAAAATTTACTAATTTATCATTTGTTTTATTTTAGTAAATAACATTAATTATCTAAAATGATTGACTTATATTAGACTTCACAGTTACCACAAACTAAATAGTTCTCATATATATATATATATATATATATATATATATATAGGGTTGGGTTCTTGAGACCAGTCTGTTTTCGTGAGACCCGTAAGACCACTTATATATATATATATATATATATATAGAGAGAGAGAGAGAGAGAGAGAAAGATGAGTGATCAAATGAAAACTGCCCTCATTTGTATAAACCATATAAACCAATCTCATCCATCCATTTTCTTGATCAATGGTCAAGATTAGTTTAGGTTATATTAGGAAATTAAAAAAAATTATTTTATAATCCCTATAAGGGCAAAATGATAACTTTGGTAGTGGTAATATTAATGTCAACCATATCATGTATATCGTAATATTAATGAAATAAAATCATTTGTAAAATAATATATTAATTTTATGTTCAAATATTATAAATAAAATTATATCCATCATTAAAATAGATCAACAATAAAAATAAAACACACTATAATCAATTTAACATAATGAAACCTTTTGAATAATAATAATAATAAATTTGCTACTACATTTCATGAACGAAATGGTTTCACAGTTTCATCAATACACAAATCAACGTAATGCTAGATGAGACATTTGTCATTTTCATGTTATTGGTAGATGGATCCGTTTCAATATAATTATGAAATTGTTTCACTGTTCGCTAATTACACAACATTTTCTTAACAATTATGAAATGGTTTTACTTTCGTTATGCACCCATTTCATCGGCAAATTTTTGCTTTGAAATGGCTTCACTTCTTTCACGCACCCATATCATCATGCACTCATTTCATGATGTACTCATTTCATGTTGTACTCATTTCATCATGCACTCATTTCATAATCATTTTCACTTACTCTATGCACCAATTTCACCATGTATGAAGCCGGTTTCATCATGCACCAATTTCATAATCATTTTCACTTATTCCATGCACCAATTTCACCATGTATGAAACCGGTTTCATCATGCACCCATTCCATAATCATTTTCACTTACTTCATGCACCAATTTCACCATGTATGACACTGGTTTTATGAATATTTTTTTAATTCTATTACTGATTTAATGGATTTATTAATCTAATAACTTACGATTTTCATGAATTTTGACAATAATAAACCGAGACACAATATAACAAAATCCAATTTTTAATATTATAATTTAATTAAATATTTAAATGTTACCATTTATAAAATTTTCTTTATTATGTTACCTTAATTAAGATTTATTAATAACTTTCGTATTTAATAGAAAACAATGCAAATGATCAATATACCCTTAATAATTAAATTTAACTAAAAAAAATGGAATTTTTCTATTGGTCGAAATTAGTTTACACGGTTTCTAAAAATTGCACGGTTTTCATTTGAACGTGTCTCTATATATGTATATATATAGGGTTGGGTTCACGTGAGACCAGTCTGTTTTCATGAGACCCGTAAGACCACTTTTTTACACTTGAAACTTCACAGTAAAACGTTATAAAAGTAAAAAAAAAATTGAACCTTCACAACAAAAACGTTGTTAATTTAAATGTAAAAAAATGATTTCATAAAAATAGACTGATCTGACATGATATCAAAAATAATATATATATATATATATATATATATATATATATATAGGGGAGCGATCAAATGCAAACCACTCAATTTGTACAAACCGTGCAAACCGCATTCAACCAATCTTAATTTTTCATTTTGTTCATTTTTTTGTAATTATGAGAGGTTGATTAATCATTTTTATTGT
>NC_037542.1:2807697-2812137 GCF_001531365.2 Cynara cardunculus var. scolymus | reverse complement strand
CACGGTTTACACAAATGAGGGCGGTTTTCATATGATCACTCCTATATATATATATAAGATTACGGGTGGGTTCAAATAAAAACCACTCAATTTGTAAAAACCGTGAAAACCTCATTCAATCAATCATAATTTTTTATTTTGTTCATTTTTTTGTAATTATGAGAGGTTGATTAACTATTTTTATTGTGGATGGTGTTAATCATGAATATTATCATCTTCGTTATTTTAATTTTAGAGAAATAAATGAAACAGTTTCATTAAAATTTCATTAAGTAGTATATGAAATAATTTCATAACCACATATGAAACAACTTCATCAAAAAAAATATTATATGAAACAATTTCACAAGATTAACAATTTCATGAAAAAATTTCATAAGATTAACGACGGATGAAAGTAGTTTTTACGGTTTTTACAAATTGGAGTGGTTTTCATTTGATCGCTCCTCTATAAGATAATATATATAGAGTTTGTTTCAAATACAACATATCGCATTTGTACAACCAATGCAACCCAATAAATTGAAATATTTATGGAAATGATAAGAGTTCATTTATTATGATTTAAATATTTATAAAAGATGAATATGGTTCATTAATTATAATCAATATTTTATATTAAAAAACAATCAAAACTTTTATGAAATAACATATCAATCAAATCAAATTAACGGTTGAGATTGGATTGTACAAATGTCAAAGATTGTATAATAATCGATCTCTATCTATATATATATATATATATATATATAACGTATATTAATATTTATAAATTGTATTTTAATATTTATAAAAGGAGGACGACAAAGACTTTTTGGCTTGTGATCCAAGAAAGAAATTTGGTTCAAAAGTTGAAACCGCGAAAAAAGAAATGTATATAAATAAATAAAAAGCTTTTTCATGCTCATGCTCATGCTCATGCTCATGCTCATGCTCATGCTCATGCACACGGACCAAAACTTTAAAAACTTTCCGTTAGCACATGAAACCGGAAAGCCGTTTACACAGAACCGGTTTCCGGTCAACACCCCCGTATGAATGCGTCGACCAAAAGCCATCATTTACGGCGACGCTCACATGTCACCCTACACGTCACCAGTCAAACCCAGCCGGTGGAAGACCCAAATGTGTCCAAACTAAACCCCTCTTTCAATCGCCCTCCAATTCAATTTCAATTTCAATTTCAATTTCAATTTCAATTTCAATTTCAATTTCAATTTCAATTTTAATTAAATACAATACTTTAATTCAATTTCAATTTTATATAAACATAAACATAAATATAAATATAATACAATAATATTCTTAATTTTAATATTTAAAACTTGGAATTATTAAGACGATTAAACAGCTGTAGTGGATCGACAAACGTACATGTATTCTAGAAATACGTTTGGCTAAGTCAACTCTCCATCCATTATAATCATCAAACATATATTTTAATTTATTAAAATGAATTTTTATAATTAAAAATTATTATATAATGAAAATAAAACATTTACATGTTGACCAACCATATCTAGTCATTACTACATGATTTTGCATTTGACTTCCACCCATCTAACATTTAATATTATCGTACTATATAAATTTAAACAATGTTAATCGTATCAATGAAGAATGAATTACACCAACAAACTCATCATCCATAAAATATTCATCAAAGTTAGATAATTATTTGTCTTTTAATTTCCGGACCTGAATATTGTGGATGTAATGACATCTGAGTCAACTCAAAAGAGAAATGGTTAAAAGACCAATTTAAATGAGAAAAATGATCATTTGAACTAATTTCTTCTGATAAATCAATTTTAACTTCTTGGATACATCGAAAGTGGTTTGACTCTTACTTGATCATATACAACTCAGTATCTCTACATATAATGACTATGTATGTATATATGTATAGAGAGGTTCAGTAAAGAAGTGATTATGGTCCTTCATACAGTTAAGATTGGTCAAAAATTACGGTTTTGACTGGTTAAAGATTGCGACTTTTATTGGTCAAAATTTGTGTCTTAACTGGTCAAGTGAAAAATAGAGGGGTAATTTTGTAACTTTTACAAATAGACGGCAAACAAGTGCATATGTGAACTCATAAATGTATATATGAACTCATAGTTCATGTGAATCAGTTAATTAGTTCATATAAGAATTACACGGATTCATGTGTGAATCAGATAATTAGTTCATATGTGAATCACACAAGTTCATATATGAATTGCACGAGTTTACATAAAAACATTTAGTTCATATGTGAATCACATGGGATTCACATATACACGTGTTTTGCCACCTATTCCTAAAAGTTGCGAAACTACTTATCTATCTTTTACATAACATGCGAGGAATTATTTGGTACTTCACAGTCAAAAGTGCAAATCTTGACCAGATGAAGAGCTAATATCATTTCTCTATTTTTGAAATGAACCTATGGGTTTATATATATATATATATATATATATATATATATATATATATATATATACACATACACAAATATATATAGGCATAAGATCATATGAGAAGAGTTAAGGTGAAAAAGTAAGAAATGATCTAGATTCTTGATCACTTTTAATCTCAAACTCACCCATGAATCACGGTTGATATAGGGATTGATCTGATGCATCTCATTCTAATATGGATCCAATGATGGAGATCACTTCTTACGCTTCTCACCTTCATTGCTCTTCTTATTAGAACCCAACTATATATATATATATATATATATATATATATAAAGATTCAAATGAGAACGCTAACTATTTAAGAAAACAAGAAAAATACCGTTAATATACAAAATCACATGTGATTTTACATTAACGTCAAAAACTGGAAGTAAACAACTTTTGAACCTGTATGATTTTATACGTAAATATATGTGTGTGTGTGTGAATCATGTATGATTTTATACATTAATGCTATTTTTTGTTTTATTAAATAGTTAAAATTCTCATTTAAAAATATATATATATATATATATATATATATTATATTTGTGCAAAAAGATTTTCATCTGGTGGTCAATTTCAATTTAGTAAGAGTAAAGGGGTATCATGTGGCAGTTAAGCAAACTTTAAATTCCATAACAAGTTTCTCTCTCTCTCTCTCTCTCTCTCTCTCTCTCTACTGCATAGATACACAAAAGGCCTCTTCACACTATAAACTCAAAAGCAAACCACACTCTTCACATCTCTCTCTCTCTCTCTCTAGCCTACAGATGAAGAATCTACGCCTTTGATGAGTTTATATATGGTTTAGAGGGTTAGAGAACAACAAAGAGAATTCAAAGTAGATGGCAAATTCAGCGTTTTCCGATCAGATTCCGTCGTCGTCTGTGTACGGTGGTGGTGGTGGTGGTGGTTTGTTTGACATTCCTCAAGGATACTCGTACTTGGACATGTTGGGTTTCCAGCAGGACTACGGTGGTGCTTCTTCTCTTTTTGATTTGCTTCAGCAGCCTTCTTCGGTGGTAGAGGCACCAGCACCGCCGGAGACTTCAGAGGTGGTCAACACTCCGACGACAATTTCCTCATCCCTATCATCTTCTTCAAACGACCATCTGAATGATGTTGATCAAGAGAATAACAACACAAGATCAGATGATGATCAACAAAAATCTGCTGATAAACAGTAACAACCAACTCTTTTTTCAATTATTCCCCTTCCCCCCCCCCCCCCCCAACACACACACTTGAGGTGTTTTCTGCGTTTTCTTGGGTATTTTTTGTTTTTTGAAAAGTAATTGTAGATTTGGTGCAAAACCCATCATCTATAACCATTTGCACAGACGAATATGCAAAGTGCTGTCTGTGTTTTTTTCAAGAATCTTTCATTTCTTGATCAAAATGAATGGAAACTCAACTCATTGTTTCCTGCACACACACACACACCTGTTTTTTTTTTTGGGTGTAATCTTTCTATTCAGATTAGGTGAATTTGTGATTAAAAAAAGCTTTTTTGTTTATATTACACATACATGCAGTTTTTTCACTGTATTTTTCATATAAAAAAACGCCTTTTCACACGCATACACACACAGGTGTGTGTGATACAAAGGATTTTGACGATCTTTTGATCATTTTTATAGTTAAAAACGCAAAGATATGATGATATATTTTTCTTGAATTTTATTTTTTACAGATTAATTTATAAATAAATTATGGTTTATAATGAATTATGACGTGGGCATTAATTATGATTGTGTGTAAATATAGGTTGAAAGCCAAAAAGAAAAACCCAAAGAAACAAAGGGAACCGAGATTTGCGTTCATGACAAAGACTGAAGTTGATCACTTAGATGATGGATATAGATGGAGAAAGTACGGCCAAAAAGCTGTCAAAAACAGCCCTTTTCCTAGGTACATCCCACCCCAGATATATGCGTGTTATATTTGTGTGTGTGTCTGTATATATATACATATATATATATATATATAT
>NC_037542.1:2801107-2806418 GCF_001531365.2 Cynara cardunculus var. scolymus | reverse complement strand
ATTTTATATATATATATATATATATATATATATATATATATCTTTTCGTGAGACTACATTTTTACACTTGAAACTTCACAGCAAAAACACTGTGAAGGTTACCTTCACAACATTTTGCTGTGAAGTTTCAAGTGTAAAAAGTTGGTCTCACGGGTCTCACGAAAACAAGCTGGTCTCACGTGATCCCAAGTCTATATATATAGGAAACAATATAAACAGGATACTTATATGTGATTTGAATATGGTAAAATAGAAAAAATGACACATTCTCTTTACAAATTTCTCTCGTTCACGACTAAACGCATAGGTTTCACTGATGGAAAATTTCACGACCAAATTGTCGCAGATGAATCAACGGTGAAAACATTGGCCAGTACCCATTTTTTTTTTTTGCTGGAAGTAGAGTTGTTTTCACAACCCCATATATAAGCCTTGATTTTAGTTGTTGTTTGGTTTACTTGCACATTAATTGGGTTAACTTTTAATGACCATAATTAGTGTTGGTGCTACCGTCCTCGTCTTAACTGTAATACAAAGTTTTCTGATTTTGAGTTGGAGTTTTTTGTGTTTCATAATTTGGCAAATGTTTCATTTATAACATTTCAACAATTAATTAATGTTAAAAGATGTACACAAAATGCATATATAAGAAAAAGCCCATATATTAAAAGCGTTTGGATCACTACTTTTGAAACAGCTTTAAATCCGATCCTTGAGCAAAATGCCTCGCCGATTATACATACAACCCAAATGTACCAAATTTTTTTAATGAAACACCCTGGTAACTGTTCATCTGTATAATATGTACACTTATATACAAGTAATTTGTAAACAATTTGTCCGGTATATACACTTGCATAACATACACACATGTATAAAAACAAAAACAAAAAACAACTTCAATTATTTATATGCATATGTACATACACTCCAGATAAATGGTTACCAGAGTGTTCCTCAATTTTTTATTTTCAAGGGATTTCACTATACCTCCCTCCATGAATCCAAAATGCAATGATTTCCTTCAAAAACGAACATGTCTCTCCCTAACATTGCTGTGTTTTGGCACATGAGTTGAACGCAAATTTAAAACCAAGTGAATAACACTTCATTTCAGACCAGTTCAATCGAATCCTACGTCAGACAAGAGTTGTTGCAAGCGTGTATTGCCTCCAACTTATAGCGTTAGCAGCAGTACGTGGATTAGCCCATGATCATGACCACCAGCACGTGACACGCAACTTCTTTCAAATAGTTCAAGAATCATTCATCTTCGATGTAATCTTACCAAGATTTGATCCCAACACAATGTGCAAGATCAATACAAATGCAAACCCTGCATTTGCCCTGGATGCATGTCATTTTATTTGAATATGCTTTTGTTGTTAGAAGTTATGTAATAATAATTTATGCTTTTATAATAAAATTAATATTAAACTAGTTATTATTCTTACTTGAAACCGGTTACTCCCCCTCCATAGAATAGGCCAAGCAGAGCTCTGCTCCGATTAGCAAAACCCTCAAAATGCAGGGGAAGCCATTGATGTATATGGTGGTTCAGTAAGAGATCAAACACGTGTGCACAAGATATATAGGGAAAAATCGGTTTATGTAGCAAATCAACTGTAGAAGGAAGACAGAAACACTACCTCGATCATTTGTTTTTATGTTTCAGTTATGTTTCATTCATTGTACCAAACAAAACAATGATAACAACACTACCGATTTTTGTAGGGTATCATACTATCATCTCGCTCACCATCTTGAGACAGATATGGGCGGTTAAAATTGAATGCCACATGAATTTGCAAATTAAACCAAATATGGATACCAAATGCAACATAAAACTATGTATTCATGTATTTGCAAACATGCTGATTTCTAGTCATGGATCTCTTACCATTCCAAACATGCCGATTGGTAGACCATAATTTTGAATTTGCAAGTTAGGAGATTAAATCTCAAGAGTAGACTAGCCAGCAAGCGGGTTGGCATGGATTGTAATACGGTTAATCCTAATCTCTGCCAATGGCCGATCCCCAGCTCCTGTTGGAGTCTGCACGAACAAACCCCAATCAGATTTCTAACATTCGTTTGCTTTATCTGAGTATCATCATAAATACCATAAGTATTTACCTTTTCCATGAGATCAAGAACTTCAAACCCATGAATTACTTTGCCGAAGATGGTATATAATCCATTCAGATGTGGTTGCTTAGCATAAGTGATGAAGAACTGGCTCCCATTCGTGTTGGGCCCACTATTAGCCATTGATAGCATTCCTCTTGCATTGTGCTGACCCAAACACAATCATCAATAAAACAAAAAGTAAGCATCACGGACACAAGACTCAACATGCTATATAACAACAAAGATCTTGCAATTATTTAATGATCTTCATTATTTCAAGTCAAGTCAGATAAACGTTAAAGCATCACTCTCACAAATCAAATTTGGGCCAAATAGACCATGTGTAGCGTATTCAATCAGGCTCCACTGAAGTGTAGTTAACATGGATCACAAAATAATAGTGCATTATTTGATACTAGAGTGTTTACAGAGCTTACACATTTCAAGTACTGAAAGCATAAATAATTAAATATACCAACATATATAAATCAGATAGCAATCTCTTATTAGTGAGACTTACTTCCAAGTGGATAAACATTTATTTATAATATTTACTAGTTCAAGCCAAGTCAGAAAAATCATCAATATATCATTCTGACAACTCAAACTCAGCCGAAGCAGACCATGAGTAGCTCGTCAGCATACACAAACTGCTTAGGTTAAGTGCTTGTTGCATGACTCAAACTAATAGCGCAATATATGATGCTAGTTATGGGCATATGTTTGCAGAGGTTACACGCTTCAAATATTAAGCATATAAATATATGAACATAACAGACCATATCACAATCCCTTTACTTTATTGACGTAACTTACTAATCAACCTTTTAAAGTGTTATTGGGAAAAATATCCATACCAAGGGATAGTGATATAAATCAATGGCAACCCAATTGATGAAAAATGAGCATATCTTAGTCGAAAAGATTAACACACCCAACATTCAAAATACCTTGAGGGATTCACGTATCTCGTCATTGAACTTTTTGCCCCAAATACTTGTCCCTCCTTTGCCAGTCCCTGTAGGATCTCCACCTTGGATCATAAATCCCTTTATGTTTCTGTGGAAAATGGTGCCATCATAGTATCCACTTGCACATAATGCAAGAAAATTCTGTTGCCATCAAGTATTAGAATTCAATAAACAAGGATGCATGTCATGATCAAAATCAATTGCAAGTAGTATTACAGTTGAAAGTTTTCCAGTCAAATAGATACATTCTAGATTAAGATTCACTGGCGCAATTGGAGTTAAGATTTCCAATATCAAGCACTCATAGGGAATTATGATTCCATGGACATGTATACAACTGATAAGATTATAATGCATAAATAAATACTTTTTTACATGCATCCTGGTTGAATTGATGCTTGTGTTATAGTTTACCAAACGGCTTAAGGAATAAGCAAAGAAGCAATTTCATGGCACAGGTACCTCAAGTTTGTATTTCTGTATTTGATTTCTTTAACCCTTGCACCCAAGATGTAATGCTTGCTCACTAGTCACTACCTTAGATCATATCAAGTCATAACAGCTACCATTTATTCACTGATTACTGTCACTGGCACCATCTTACATGTAACACCCAGCAATTTTGATATACAATATGTGAGGAAGGAATGTCTTTTTTAAGGTTAAAGTTGTGTCATTTAATCCTTTAGAGGGTTTAATCGTCCTAAGTTTATATCAAAAGGCATTAGCTGTCATTAAATATCACCAAGGACTTAAGTTTAAATATATGAATACAGCATGTTTGATTCTAAAACCCTAAAAGTTAATTGTCATTGAGGGTTGAAGAACTACGGTTTTGAAGAAAAGTCCTCCAGGAATGACTTAGTATAGAAGATCTTGAAGTAAAATGATACTAGAAAAAATACAACCGTATTGGTGCTGAACTTGCAACAAAATTCATATAAAAATCGCATCCGAACCAGATCAAATTGGTCATAAATAATCGAATCGAAGCGTAGGTCTATCATATAACTAACCTCTGATGCTTTAGGTACTTCATCACAAGCGATTTCGCACTTGATGTCGCCGAGATTAGTGTGAAGCGTAACTGACTGTCGAAAGAACACACAAACACAATTTGTGAAGCTTTTTTTTAGACACAATGTAATGATGCAGATTATGTGTTCTATGAAATTCGTAAGAAAAACAAGATATTTTAACAAACCATTGGCGAACTCTTTGTGTGAATCGTCGATTTTGCCGGCTCCGAATCAGTGGGTTACGGTGGGTTCTTCGTGCTGGTCGTATAGTTGGGTTGGGGAGACTCTTCAGAGGTAAACAGTAAACTGCGTGCAAGAAAAAGGAATTAAAGGTTAAGCTTTGCACCTTACTCCCTCATGGTTTTAGAAATGACAAAATACCGATATGTTAGGGGGTGGTTTATTTGGATACTTGTAAAAACAAGTTATTAATTTATTTTAGTATGACATCGGTAATAAATTTTTTTGAGTGTTTGGATAAATAATTTATATCGGTGTCAAACTAGTAATAAAGAGTTTTTAAAGAAATTAAACTTTTGTGACTTATAATAAATTAATAAATAATTTTGAAGAGTGCTAAAGACACCCTTAATAGGGGGTGTTGATTTTCTTGGAAATTGAACCCATCAACTTTTTCATAAACATCAACTCAATAATCATATATTTATATTTTATTAATTTTATTTTATTTTATATATTTACATTAGAAAAATATATATTATTTTATTATTTACAAATTAATATATATATATATATATATTTAGATTCTTATATTATATATATATATATATATTTATATATATATATATATATTATTAGATTTTTATATTTTTTTATTATATTAATTTGTTATATATTATTTACAAATTACTTCATATATATATATAGATTCTTATAGGGGGGTGCTAATAGCACCCCCTATAGGGGGTGTTGAATGTGTTGGGAATTGGGATGGGTTTAAAATTCACAAAACATCAAATCAATTTTAAAAATATATTATATTTAAGGGAAAAGTACAATAAAAACCAATGAACTTTCTTGTTTGGAATGATTAAGTCCTTAAACTTTTTTTTGGAACAAATAAGTCCTTGAACATTCCAAAACATGTTAAATAAGTCCTTGGACAATTTTTTGGAACAAATAAGTCCTTGGACATTCCAAAATATGTTAAATAAGTCCTTGAACTTTCCA
>NC_037542.1:2788906-2796252 GCF_001531365.2 Cynara cardunculus var. scolymus | reverse complement strand
AATGATGTTAATGTTTTACATTGTAAACCATTTAATAAGGTTCTAATATTTTCAGAATTATCAGACCATCTTCCTGTAAAATGTTCAATTATATTAATTAACAAAGTATAAACAGCATTAGAAACAGGTTGATCATCTATTAATTTAATGGCATTATTAAATTGATCTTTTTCAGATAAATAATTATCCCACCAACCTTTAAGTTGGCCAGTAAAACCTGCTATAATCATATGAGCTATATTAATATCATTATTTCCTGCRTTTTTAGCAATAGTGCTATACATAACCATTCTATGTGTCATATTATAAATCTGTCTTTCTGTAAGACCATCAATATTCCATTCATAAATATTTTTACCATGAAAATTAGTATTAGGTAATTCTTCTAATTCTTCATGTAAAACGTCTTGAGGAGTTGGTCTAGGATAATAATATCTACCCATTTGATGTTTAGTTGCATACTCAACTTTATTAATTTGATCTTCAGAAATTTCTTCATCAAAATTATCTAAAGTATTAATATTTAATTTAGAAATTTTTGATTCAATACTTGTTAAGACTTCTTCTAATTTAGATGTATCTTTTAATTTATAATCTTTTATTTCAGGTGGTGGTTGAATTGTAGCCATAATTTTATCTTGTTTAGATAAGGTTTCTACCTGTTTTCTTTTATTAAGAATTTCATTAATRTTATCAATTTTATCATGTAAAGATTGTATTTTTTCTCCTAATATTATAGAATATATTCCTTGAAAATTCTGTTGTTGAATCAATTTATTTATATGATCAACAGTAGTAGACATATGAGGACTTTCAATTAATTTTTGATAAGCTGAAAAATGAATTGTTTGATTTTCTTTTGTAATAACAAAAGATTGTTGAGGGGGAAAAACAGATTTTTGTATATTTCCATTCACAAGAGTGTATTCTCTTTCAATAGTATTTAAATAATTTTGAAGGTAAGTATAACAAAACCATGGAACAAAATATATAATTTTGTTAAAATGACTTAACTGATTATAAAATTCATTTTGAAAAGATGTTAGCTCATCCTTTGAAGAAGTTTCAAAAAACCATTCTCTAAATGGTTTCCATTTTTCTTGATTAAATTCTTGACTAATATGAAGTCTTGCAAGAGAACCTTTAGAGAAATCAATTATATCGTCCATCACATATATCATACTGTCCATTATAAGTCAAAATTCATTTCTGAGGCAGTAGGATCCTCATCTGTTTCAACAATATTATTGTTAAATTTTAAATGATCTATTTTCTTATTAATATGAGAGGTTGAAGCTATTTGAGAAGTTGAAACTCTAGCTGGAGTTTCAATATGATATTCTATAGGTGATATAAAAGACCTAGTTGAAGTAGATCTGGATAAAGATTTTTCCATTAATGTTTTAGAATTCTTTTCAAATTCTATTTCAATATTACCATCTGGTGTTTGTGTTATATTAGTTATTTTATTAGTAGTTTGTGGTTTTGGAGGAACTATATCTTCTAAAACCCAATGTTTAGGAAATTCAATTTCATCCCATTTTATAGCTCTTCTAGTTGTAATTTTAGAAGTATCTAAATTACTTTCTATTAAAATTGTTTCATTATTCATCTTTTGCCATCTTTTACATCTGGGATTCAGAGTAACTAATGGTCTATAATAAACTCTATAACAAACACCTATTAATTCAGATCCTGATGTATAATTATAACCATGTGTTTTAACATTTAAAGTTAAAGCATCTAATATATTAACATCAGATAAAGATAATTGTAAATTAGGATAAACATTAAAATATACTGGACCATGTGCCAAACTAGTTTGTATAATACCCATTAAAGATTGTTTCCAATTTCTATTACGAGCATCTCTTAAAACAGCCAAAAATGATTCTGGTAAACCTTGTAAAGTTAAAGGTTTAAAAGCAACTTGAATTAATCCTATATGAAGATAATTAAATTTTTCTTGATATCTAATAATATCTGCTTGATTTAATAATTTAATAGTTAATTCATTTTCCTGCATAGAAATATTTTCTTCAGTGGTTTTAACTGACTRAATAAAACCTAATTCTTCAAAAGTACCTAATTCATATAAAATTTTAGGTTGTATTTTTGGAATTGTCYATTTATTTAAAAGATCTAAATTCTTTGGAAATTCATATTCTTCAATTAAACTATTTTTAACATTATTTTTAGTTTTCTTATGAAAAACTTGAAACRGATTCATAATTATAAAAGTGTTAAACAATCTTTAGAATCCAAAGAACAAATATACATGGCTCTGATACCATTCAAGATAGGTAAATGTATACAAGAAGGTTTAGCCTTATGTAATGAACTTAAATTAAATCAACAAATAAAGATTCAAAGATTAAATGAAAGACAACAATTAGGACAATTTTGTGATCAATTTGGAATAGAAGGAGTTAATACCTCTAAATATAAGAAAAAATTTAAAAAGGGAAATAAGAAATTAAAATCATCTGAAAATCAAAAACAATATAGGACTAAAAGAAAATCAACTAGGAAATTAACTAAAAAGAAAAAATCTCCTACATGTTATAAATGTGGTAAAAAAGGTCATTATGCTAATAAATGTAAATCTGTTAAAAAATCTGATAAAGAAAAAGATAAGAAAGTTGCAGTAATAGAATCAACTAGTTCTTCAAATGAATCTGAATCTGATTATGAATCTTCATCCATAGAAGAAATTGATTATTTTTCAACAGATAATTCTTCTGAAGAAGAAAATTGTACCTGCAAAAATATAGGTGAATGTTCAGAAAATAAAATTGAAGATGAAGTCTATATAATTCAATCACAATTTGATGACAATTTAACTATTAATATGATAAATAATGATGTTTTATCTGCTTTAAAATTGATTAAAGATCTAGAATTAAGATATCAAATAATAGATCAATTAGGAGAAGAAAAGAAAAAAGAAAAAATAATAAATGAACCATATTCAATGAAAGTTGTTAATAAAATGCTACAAGAAAGAAAATTACAACAACCAATTAAATCTGATTATGATCAAGAAATTAAAAATCTTAAATTAGAAATTTCTGATCTAAAATCTAGAGTCACTCAATTAGAAAATAATAATAATAATATAATCAATAATGTTTCTCCATCTACATCATATAATAAAGATGATGAATTTTTACAAACATTAGAAGGATTTGAATCACATAAATGGTATACAAATATTAATCTTCTAATTGGAAACTCTTATAAAAAGCAATTTATTGCTATGATTGATAGCGGAGCAGATAAAAATTGTATCCAAGAAGGATTAATACCAACTAAATATTGTCATAAGACTACTACTGTATTAAGAACATTATCTCAACAAAAATTAGGAGTTAAATGTGAAATGATTGCAAAAATCTGTCAAGATGGTATATGTATTCCACAAAAATTTATAATGTTAAATGCAGATCATATGCCTGCAAATCAATTAATTCTAGGAAATCCTTTCCTAAAAACTATTTATCCAATAGAACATATTAATGAAATATGTATTATTGGAAATTATAAAAATAATAAAATTAAACTAGAATTTATTGACAAATCACAATTATCTTGGTTAAAAGAAATTGAAACTATAATTAATTTAAAACAAAATCAATTAAATTACCTAAAAGAAGAAAAATTAATATTGACAATTGAAGAACAATTAAATAATTTAAAATTACAGGATAAAATAAAAYTATTACAAAATCAATTTAATTTAAATATTTGTGCTGATCATCCTAATGCTTTTTGGGAAAGAAAACAACATATTATTTCTCTTCCTTATGAAGATGATTTTAATGAGAAAAATATTCCTACTAAAGCTAGGCCATGTCAAATGAATAAAGAATATTTA
This sequence comes from Cynara cardunculus var. scolymus, assembly GCF_001531365.2. Classification (NCBI taxonomy): domain Eukaryota; kingdom Viridiplantae; phylum Streptophyta; class Magnoliopsida; order Asterales; family Asteraceae; genus Cynara; species Cynara cardunculus. The sequence goes on along the minus strand of NC_037542.1, from coordinate 2,792,375 downwards.
GATTTATGTAAAAAAGAAATTACTTCTTTATTAGATAAGAAATTAATAAGACCTTCCAAATCATCATGGTCTTGTACAGCCTTTTATGTTAATAAACATGCTGAAAAAGAAAGAGGTGTACCTAGATTGGTAATTAATTATAAACCTCTGAATAAAGTTCTTAAATGGATTAGGTATCCTATCCCTAATAAAAAAGATTTATTAGATCGTCTACATGAAGCAAATATCTTTTCCAAATTTGATTTAAAATCTGGATATTGGCAAATTCAGATAAATGAATCTGATCGTTATAAAACTGCATTTAATGTTCCATTTGGCCAGTATGAATGGAATGTTATGCCATTTGGACTTAAAAATGCTCMTTCTGAATTTCAAAAGATTATGAATGATATTTTTTATCCTTTTAGTAATTTTATTATTGTCTATATAGATGATATTTTAATTTTTTCAAAAGATATTGAAACTCATTTCAAACATTTATATTTGTTTGAGAAAATTATTATAAAAAATGGTCTAGTTATATCTAAACCAAAAATGYTATTATTTCAAACTAAGATTAGATTTCTTGGCCATAATATTGGACAAGGAAATATTATCCCTATTCAAAGGAGTATAGATTTTTCTAATAAATTTCCTGATGAAATTACTGACAAAAATCAATTACAAAGATTTTTGGGTAGTGTTAATTATGTWGCACCATTTTATAAAGATTTATATAAAGAAACTACAATCTTATATGAAAGATTGAAAAATAATCCTAAACCCTRGAATGAACAACATACTAAAGMTGTTCAAATAATTAAAGATAAAATAAAATCTTTACCTTGTTTATATTTAGCAAATCCTAATTGGGATAAATTTATTGAAACTGATGCTTCTGATTTGGGTTATGGTGGTATWTTAAGACAAACTCATCCTGAATCAGGTAAGATATATATTATTAGATTTTGCTCAGGAAAATGGAATAATGCTCAGAAAAATTATTCTACAACTGCTAAAGAAATTCTTGCAATTGTTAAATGTGTTTTAAAATTTCAAGATGATTTATATAATCAGCAGTTTACAATTATTACTGATTGYCAATCTGCAAAATATATGTTTAATAAAGATTTTAAACATGATGTTTCAAAGCAAATGTTTGCTAGATGGCAAGCTCATTTAGCGCCATTTGATTTTAATATTGTTTATAGAAAAGRGACAGATAATAGTCTTYCTGATTTTCTCACTCGTGAATATTTGCAGAATGATCCCTCATAATACGGGAAGAGTTCTYTCCCCTACTAATAGTAGAGGAAGAGGTCGTGGTAGAGGTCGTGGATTTATAATCCAACAAGGCAATAGACAGCTTATAGCTTCTTCGAATATTCCTCAACCAAATGATCACCTTTATAAGGAATTTCAAGAATTCTTGAAGGCAAAAAAGGGTAATACCCCTACTTATGCTCAAGCTATACAAGAGAATGAATCAAATGATGATTCTGAATATGTTTATAATAATTCAGAGGAGGTTATAATACTCCTAGAAAATAATGATGTTCTGAGATATATTGATTCTCATGAAGAACAAGATAATCCTTGGCCGATAATGGAAAGATATCTGGATAATGCATCATATGCAGCTACTTCGTATAAATCCAGATCTTATTATGARCAATTGCTTATAGCAACCCAGACATGTGAAATATCTCATTTTACTGGGTCCAATACTAAAGTTTATAACTTTAGTAAAATTATTATAAAGCGGTTAATAACTGCTGAAGAATGGGGAATATCTACTTTGAAGGAGAAAGAATATTTTCATCCTGAATCAAAAATTATGATTAAATATACTTTMTGGGATTATATTGAAGCTTTCAATAAGGTTTTCTTATATGAAAATCCCCAGAAGACTCATTCCTGGTTTATAAAGGTATGTGATCAAGTTTATAAACAGGCTATACCTCATTGGTTTCTTCAATGGTGGATCTCATATGGTCCTAATATCACAATTTTGCCAGAATTATATAAAGGTTTATATACCGATTGGTCTGAAGTTTCTTCCAAATTAATGGAAGATAAAAGTCGAAATTATGTATCATTTGAGGTTATATCCTCTATGCATTTCTTCATTGAGTTCTCTATCCCATGGATATTCAAATGGATTCCAAAGGTGGATTATACTCCAGAAAAATTTCCTATGCTAAAAAGATTATATYTTACAAAATTCTGGTCTAAAATGATGAAGAAAGATAAAGAGGGAGTTCTAAATTCTCAAGATACAGTGAATTATATCCATCAGAAAATTATTTCATATCAAGAGCAAAAGAGATTCAAAGAAGCCCAAGGAAAATTTATGGCAGTCTCTTCTGTTAGTCCAATGACGCAAATTTTGGATCAAATGAAGAAAACTGGCAAGGAGTTATCTCATGATGAAATCCTTGAAGAATATTTGAATTTAATTCAAAAAGATCTGCATCAATATTTGGATAAAAAATCAAGACCCAATTCTTCTACTTCAAGCATGTCAGTTGAAGGAGAAAACAAGTTTCAATATTTAGCTGGCGAATCTCAAGATCCGAATGAAGAAGATCTATCCATTGATGATCTGTTCTCAGTAATCAAGACTTCAATAATGAAGCCTCAGAAGACTGGAGAATGCTCTGGATCAAGATYGACATAATCATGTGATTGTGGGTCCTGCTTGAAGACTTTTCATACCACCTTTCTTAAAGTGGTGGTCCCCATTCATCAATTATGCAGACTTTTATAAAGTCTTTTGTATTCTTGTAATTATTGGGGTGCAATAATTCACCTCCCTTTATTCTGATATCAGTTTGAATTTAATTCTAGTTTGAAGTCCGGGTCTATATAAAGACCTTAGTGGTTTAGTTTCAGGCAAGAGTTCCCAGAGTTCTCGAGCCATCCTCTYCTTCCTTGTAAAAACCTTCTCTGTAATATTTTTGAGTGTTTAATATATAAAGCTTTYAGCATACGATCTTCACTTCTGTATTTGTAAGTATTCTTTCTTTATTTTGTTTTATATTCAGTATATTTTAACAGGTATTTAGCCTAAATGACAGGCTAAATCTCTGTGTTAAGCAATTTTTAGATGAAGAAGACAGATATATATAGTCCTGGCTACTATACTGGTTAAATCATGAGTTAATCAAAGTCTGAGATAACCTTCATAATCTGCAAACATTATGATTAATGTCTACAAGTCGTGCATTAGGCCGTTTTAGCCATTTGAAGGCGTTTTAAGGCCATTAAGTCATTGACTCGGAYTAGTATCATCTTGTTTCAGATTATTGTTGGATTTGAAAACCTTATGACTCGATTAATATGTGGTTTAATCAGGAAAAGGATGTGAAAAGGATGTGTGAAGTCCTTGAAGTCCCATTAAAGATTGTTTCCAATTTCTATTACGAGCATCTCTTAAAACAGCCAAAAATGATTCTGGTAAACCTTGTAAAGTTAAAGGTTTAAAAGC
>NC_037542.1:2728800-2785148 GCF_001531365.2 Cynara cardunculus var. scolymus | reverse complement strand
ATATAATATAAATAAATAAATAAACAGAAAATAAAATAAATAATATATATTAAATAATAATAAAATAAAAAGTAATAATAACAAAAAGACAAAAAAAACACAAAAAACCATAAAAAATCATCTTGAAGTCTACTTAAGGGTGCCAATGGTAACCCATAGGGGTGACATTAGCCTCCCCCATGTTTTTGTAGAAAAGTATTAAATCGTTTCAAATAAGCAATCTCAAACACAACCTTAAATCTTCAACAACCATTGTTTTCTTGGTTGGTTATTTTTTTATCTAAATTTTGTTTTATTTTAATTCATTATTATTTTATTTTATTATTATGCTTCTAATGATAATTTTTTTATATCTGTCAGTCTGTCACTATCAAGACCAATCCTTGATTTGAAAAACTAGGACCGACTAGGCCAACAATCCTAACCGGTCATTAGATCGGACCCAATTTTGTTTTCTTTTCCTCAAGTTCACTATAGTTTCGGTCAGGTACGAAAAGTGATGGATCTAAATTTTTTGTCTAATAAGGGCACTCTATTTGAGTAGGGTTCTGGATCTAAATTTTTTGTCTAGTAAGGGCACTCTATTTGAGTAGGGTTCCCCCTTGGTATTGATATTCCAAACCTCAACCTAACTCTTACGCAAATCTGCTACAATACTGGCTAAGGGTTGTTAGTTTACCTCTTAATAGTTTCATTAAAAGGCATCATCAGAATCGTTAAGATGTGAATCTTGTTTGACAAAAAAAAAGTGTCTCTTAATGGTTATAAAACCCTCTAAATAATTTTGTATCATGGGCCTCTCTTAACCATTCACCGCCCTAATTTCATTGTAAATAATTACGGAACAATTATATTTTATTTTACACTACATCATGAGAGTCTCTTAATCATTTCGGCCATTTAATCATTCTGTATTAAACCATTCACCAACTGCCAAACAGTCTTTAACTCTTCTTCAGTGGCACATTTTTTGGCTATTGGGAACAATTTGTTACCTCTCCATCACGACCTCCTCACTAGGGTTAGAGATCTTTCCTTTAAACTAAACAACATAGAACAAAATCCACAAGTACATATCGATACCCACAAGACATCAATAACTTTCACGAAAAATTTGAGAAAGAAAAGACTTTGCTAGCAAAAAACAGAAAGAAAAGCAGGTAATCACAACATCAACATACAAGAGAGCGAACCCAAATTCGAGCCCTGGGAGGGGAGTGTTGGTGACATTTAAGTGGGGTCATGTTTAGCCTCCAAATTTGCCGGGGATTAGTCGGGCTTTGGCTCGGACACCCTTACAAAAAAAAAAACATACAAGAGAGCGACTATGAAATGTTGAAGAAGAAGATAATTTTATTTAGGGTGTTTTTTAAGTACATAATATTTATATATGGCAAATACAATAAATAAACTCACACACCCTACTCACATTTGGTGAAGTTTGAACCCTTGGAAGTCAAAGACTACAATACTGCTAGACCAAAGGGTCTTTGGTTTTATTTAGGGTGTTCATGGTGCGGTTTGGGGCAAACCGTAAACCACACCGCATAAATATCAAACCGCACCGCATTTGCATTTTATGCAGTTTTTATACCTATTTTTTAAGTATATAGTATTTATATACGGCAAAATAGAACAAATAAACTCACACACCCTTTTCACTTTTGGTAAGATTTGAACCCCTGACCTGCTAGGAGGCCAAAGACTCACATACCGCTAGGCCAAAGACCCTTTGGCTACTCATCATACTTTATGCCAACAATCCAATAATTATAAGTTTAAAAATACCCTATAAAATTAACCATAAAGTGACCGTAGTAATAAAAAATAGAGTTTCAGTACACCAAATCTCAAAACACAAAGTCCAACAATATTACATAAATAATAAATTATTCTATATATGTGTGTGTTATATATAAATTTACAAAAGATACACAAAATATACGATGCGACGCGGTTTAAACCGTGGTTTGATAACTCAAAACTACAAAACCTTGCTATGCGGTAAAAATGCAAACCACAAACCTAAACGCGAAAGTTCTAAACCACGTTGTGGGTGTTTTGCGCGGTTTGGATGAACACCCCTAACTTTATTTATTGATAAGTGTGGTATATAAATACAAAATGTCCGGCCTAACTATAGCAGGTACATACTACAATATTTACAAATAAGGGTAGAGAATAAAATAGATAAACAAAAGATAATTAGCAAACTAAACAGAATACGTACAACTGGTAAACCTTCAATCTTAGCTATGATTTTGTTGTGTGTGAGGATTGTTATCCTTAACATACCCCCGCAAGAAAGACGATCGAGGGACAAGTCCGATCTTGGAGAGTAGAAAATGAAAACAGGTCGCAAGCAATGGTTTGGTAAGAACTTCCACTAGTTGATCATAACTGGAAATATGAGAGAATTGAATCATTCTTAAATTAGATTTCTCTCATACATAGTGAAAGTCCAATGCTAGGTGCTTCATGCATGAGTGAAACACGGGGTTGGCCGAGTAGTTCGTGGCACCTAAATTATCACAATAAATTGCTGAGATTTGTGTGAAATATAACCAAGTTCAGATAACAAAGACTTTAGTCATAAGACTCTGTTGTAGTGTCTTCAACAGCCCGAAACTCAGCTTCAATAGATGATCTAGTTAAGGCTCGTTGTTTCTTAGCACTCCATGATATAGTGTTACGACCAAGGTCAACAATGTAACCAATTGTAGAGATATATTGATCTTTGTCACCTACGAGATCTGTAACAATGAAAGCATGAAGTTGCATAGAAGAATCATAATGAAACATAAGACCATGAGGAGCGGTGACATTTAAGTAGTGAAGTAGACGTTTAAGAGCATGACAATGATCAGTTGTAGGATCATGCATAAACAGAGACAACTTGTTAACGGAGAAAGTCACATTTAGTTTGGTAAGAGATAGATATTGAAGGGCATCAAATAGTGCCCGATATTCAGTTGGGGAAGAAAGGGGTGTGCCACCTATGAGAGTAAGGGAAAGGCTAAAGAGTCATGGAAGTATTAATAGGCTTTGCCCCGATCATGTTTGACCTAGTGAGAAGATTTGAGATATACTTAGTTTGGTTTAAAAATAAACCAGCAAGTGCGGATGCAACTTCAACACCAAGAAAGTAGGATAGAGGGCCAAGATCCTTAAGGGAGAACCTTGTTGATATAGTCGATATGAAATCATTTATATTCGGGAGAGATGGAACTGTGACGATGATGTTATCAACATGTACTAGGAGATAGAGGGAGATTGAGGCATTTTTGTAAAGAAAGAGAAAGAGGGGTCAGAGATAGAACGGGTGAACCCAAATTTTATAAGAAATTATTTGAATTAGTTGTACCATGCACAAGGGGGTTGTTTTAGTACATAAATGGCCTTTTCAAGTTTGCACACATGATTGAGATAAGTAGGGTTGATGAAACCAGGTGGTTGAGCCATATAAACATCTGTCATAAGAGTACCTTGTAAGAAGCCTAACAACGAAAAATCGTATGATAAACAAGATGGGTAGATAGGTGACGGCACACCCTTCGACAAAAACTGTTTTTTTCTTACGTCTATGGTGGCTCAATCTCACTTCTCTCAAACATCATCTTTTGAAAAAGAAACAAGAAACTCAGGCTCGAATGAAGATCAATATCCTAGGATGTAAAATCACGCCAGTCCCTGACAACGATGCCAAAAACTTGATAGCAGAAAATCGTATAGGTCCACAAAGTGGCCACCTGTGTTGCTATAGTGGCGATGCAAGTGCATACTGGACACTATGATTGTTTACAAGTAATATAGTGGTAAATTACCGAGATTTTTTCCACGGGGACTGGACAACTAAGAATCAGAGTTCTTGCATTTACTTCTAGTGCAAGTTTCGGATTTTGAGAAAATAATCAATAATTGTTGAGATTTGTCGTTGTGCTAATTAAATGATTAAAACGAGATAAGTAATTTAAACAAGATGGCATGAGTGTAAGTATTATCTAAGACATTTGTAGTAACCTCATGGTCAAAAATAAGCACAAAAAAAATCTATAAGAATCATAGCATAAAGTGGCTACCTTTCTCCGCAAAGTTGCCACTTTTGCCAACTCGAAACTTGCTGATTTAACTAAGTCGACCTCTAACTATCGTAGCTCTACCAATATAGAAATAGATGCTTAAATCTCTTTGTGACACCAAAATATAACATTTGGACCTTAGTTAAAATCATACAAAAATCTGTATCTTTACGTGTTTATAAAAGACTCTCTCAAATCTTTTTGCATCACTCAAGCCGTATTTCCAGATCCACCCATCTCTGGGTGTAAGATCTAATAATAACACTTACAAGTGATTGGTTTGTCCGGGTTGAGTTTAAGTATCGACTCAGTGACCAATTCTAAGAGTTAATTAAAATGGCAACACTTGACTTTAGCTCACACCCACACTGAAGGGAGTGTTTAGCTCATAATAAAAATAGAAGACATTGTAGAAAAAGTAGAATACGTAAAAATTACTTGCATAAACGAAATTAACTAAGTTGTCACCACTTGTGTGCCACAATGATGAAGCTGTTACAAGAAATTAAAGTTACAAGGGAAGTAAGTACAATTAAGCTAATAATTTAAAGAGAGAATGAGAAGTAAATGCTAAAGCTCCATATCTGAGTTTTGCTCCTGGTAGTGATGATCTTGAAATGGCACTCTAAGAGCATCTCTAACAACTTCTCTATAATAGAAAAAATCAACTATCTATTCTTTATAATGCTCCAACAGCTTCCCTATTTCATTATTTAAAATAAAGAATTATGGAGAAAAATCTAAATATAGAGAATTCTCCAAAAATCCAAAGAGAGGAGAGAGAAATGGGTGTTTTTATTCATCCCACCAAGAAGGGTTGAATTGATATCATTTTATATATACTTAAACAAAGTGTATTGGGATCATAAAATTATAGAATATTTAAATAATATACTTAATGATAAAATCTCTAAAATAGAGAATCTGTTAGAGTTGATTGTAATTTATTTTAGAGATTTTGACTTTTAGTTCTCTATTTTAGATAACTATACAGAAGTTGTTGGAGATGCTCTAAAGCTTTCTTTTATAGTGATTTTGAAGATGAAATGTGTGACAGGACATAACATTAAAAGCTTCTTTTTGATGGAGTGTTTGAAGCTTCTTTGACTATCCCATTTGTCTCTTTCCTCTATTATTTATGTGGAAGCTTGGTATTTTTTTTCTTTGTTTCAAACATCACATTTCCATAAATGTCCAAAGCTTATCCAAAATGATAAAGCTCGACGTCCCCGTTGTGGTGAACAAAGTGGCCACTTTGTTGCACAAAAAGTTAGCAAAACCGATTTTTGTAACCTTGAACTTCATCACAGCGTTAGAGTGAATCAGATCAAATGAAAAAAAAAGGAAGAATGCAAAATGAGTTAGAAAGTAATAAAATCAAGAAATAACTCTCAAAATCGAGAGTTATCATATTCCGAAACTTAAACTATTACTTGTCCCAAGCAAGTAATGAAGATGAATAAAAAGGAGAAGCTCAAAAGGGTGATAAAGGAGGTTGATAATTCAGATTTTTGCTCTAACGGAAAACTTACACCGATCTTTCCCACGATTCTCGGATTTGTATGAATGATGGTTATCATCAAATTTGAATGGTGTACAACTTCTTTTCATGTGCATTCATAAGTTGAATTTAATCGATTTAGGGCTTGTTTTCAGCTTGTGTTTTTAACGCACCCAAAAAGAACTTCCCTCCACACTTGAACTCCATTGAATAACCTACCCCAAATATGGATCATGCAGCTTTTAGGAATTGTTTTGGGGTAATATAGATCAAACATTTTTTTGCTTTACCCTTCCAATTTTTTGATGGTTCTCTTTACACTAATACCTATCCCCCAAACTTGAAATACACAAAGTCCTCATTGAGCATTCAGACAATTGTTTTAAAGGTTAGGTTTGGTATCAAATGAAAAAGTGTATTGGGCCAAAAGTGTGAATGAAGGCCTACGTCCTTTCAACCCAAAACTTACGGAAAAGAATCTAGTAAATTCTAGCTAAAAATATGATTTTCTAGAATGAGATAGAAGCATAAGGAAACTAAGAGCAAAGTTTAACGAGAAAAATATCATAAGTACCCCAAAGAAGAAAAACTGAAAAGATATTTGTTCAAAGAAACACAGATGAAACACCAACGACCATCACGCTTCACTAACTTGTTTCAAGTCGTCATAATTGTGCTGGTAGCATGAGGAGCTGTTAGTGCCTGAAGTTGACAATTTCCTAAAATCAACTTGCATGTCATGAAGTTTTTTTGCAAGCTTTGGGAGGAGGATAAAGGTGAGAAAAAAACTTTCCTTGAGGGAAAAGTAGGGGAAATGGTAATGAGATAGAAAGATAAAAGATAAGGATAAAAGGTGTAGGTGGGTTTTTAGAAAAATGGTTGGTAAGGTTCAAGAAGGTTGATGGTTTTTCTAAAAGGAGTGATTGGTAGTCTTAAGAAGACGTTGAAGGGGGAAATATGGTGAAAATGAGGGGTTTTAGGGATTGAGGGAGAAGATGGGAAGATGAAGATGATGGGATTAGAGAGATGATGATGGGAGAGGTAATTATGGTTAGGTTTAGGATGTGAGGATTGTTTTTGGTTTCTTGGGAATCGCAGGTTGATATCTTTCTCTTTGTACTTTTGAGACTCCAAAATTCAATTGGGTTTTAAGAAGGAACAAAGATGGAGAGTCTGGTGACCAAAGTGGCCACTTTACTACACAAAAAGTTGGTAAAATATTTTGTAACCTTGGGACTTCATCATGGTGTTAGAACGAATCAGACTAAATGAAAAAAAGGAAGAAGGCAAAATGGGTTAGAAAATGAAAATAAATAAATACGAAAAGATAAGAAATAACTCTCAAAATCGAGAGTTATCAAAGGCATTATTAATATCAAGTTGGCGCAAGGACCAACCATGGGGCATAGCAAGAGATATAATGAGTGGGCGAGTAGTACTTTTAATGACCGGACTAAAGGTATCGGAATAGTCAATACCCGATCATTTGATGAAAACCTTTGGCAACCACTCGAGATTTTAAACGATCAATGGAACCATCGACATTGTATTTGACCTTATGAACCTATTTACACCCAATGCCATTGTGAGAGGGGTAGGGGGATAAGATAACATGCATTATTTCGTGTACAAGAACTGAATTCCTCACTCATGGATTGACACCATTAAGGATGTTTTAGAGTTTGAGAAATGGTATGGGGTCCACTAGGTTCAGAAGAGAGTGGAAGATGAAAACTATATTTTGGATTGGGTTTTTTAATATTGTTTTGAAGTCGAGTAACCATATTTCAAGTAGGCGGTGGGGAAGAAACTGGACAATTTGGGAGGGTGGAAGAGGTTGATATAGTAGTTGGAGAGGAAGGGGAGAGGCTGTTGGTTGGTAGCAGAATGGGTGATAAGGAGGGGTGGAAAATAAGGGAGAAGTAAAGATGGTAGTCGGTGAGGGGGATGAGGTGTTGTTGGTCGGCAACAATATGGATGGAGAGCAGAGGACTAGGCACGACATTATCCGAATGGAGAAGGAAAAAAAGATGAGGAAAAAGAAGTATGAGTGGAATTGGTAGGAGATATGGGATAGGTAGGTTCATAATACGCAAGGGGAGTTGGCACCAATCATCAAGATTGTAACACCCCCATCCCGCATGGCCGGAATACTGTGTGTTAAGAAGGAAAACATAACAACATACTAGTTAATATATACGGAAAAACCAAAGCTACTATGAATTTCTATCAAAATAAAGGTGTGGTAGACCCAAGTTAAGACGACATGGATATAATTACAATATTTACATAAACAAAAACTATACTATCTATTAAGGGTCGTCTTCAAAATAGTCAAATTCCATAGCTCTCAGTCCGTGATGATCCCACCTATGATCCTGTACCAACCGAAGACAAAACAAACTTCGGCTGAGCCAATTGCTTAGTGAGTGGATGATTAATATAACAAAGATTGCAATATATAATCGAGTTAATAATAAGACATATTAAGACATCAATAATAAATTAAAAACCAGAACATAAAGTGTTCAATAGAAAATTGACATGAAATGTCTCAACTAAATGAACTAAAATAATATCATCAAATCAAAGAATTGAGTATAAAAATAAGAAAATCAACTGGGTTTGAGAGTTGTACGGACCACTCGAACAAACAGAAATGAGTGTAGGGCAATACACCCAAATCCCTTCTGATAATCAGCTCCTGAAAACAGCTCCTAGGATCGATCCATTTGTCTTAAATTGGTCGGTACCAGGCCAGATCTATTTATTGACATTGGGGTACAATAGCGAGGACGCCATGACAATTTATAGCCGCTACAGAAGCATCACGACATCGTTGCCCTTGACGTCGTGCCTAAAAGCACAAAACTTTCTAATTAGTTGAAAACATGTTAATTGAATGCGTAAAGAGCAATCTCATAAATACATGGCTTTTAATTACTACATATTAAAACATAATTCCGAAAATGATTCAAATCCGAAAGGATCAAGTCTAACGATGGTTCAACTTAAACTCAAATAAACAATATTGAATAGATTAAAGAACCAAAACTATGATAATAGCTCAAAATAAGATTCATGAACATAGACATATTGGACACCAACAATTAGAGGAGTTATCAAACTCAATTGCCCAAATATGGATTTAAGGATCAGACATAAGAGAATTATGTGATAGATGCCTTGATAGCGAATGAGATAACACTTTACCTTGATACTAGACTAGTGACTATAAAGAGTCACTATAATTGGATATCTGTACCTTAGATGGTAGTCGGAGTAATGCTACTTGTTTTGGATGTTCCAAAATTTAAGTCACGTTACTCCAAGTCACCTAAGAGTTGTACATATGCATGTAGCTTCTATTCCTTCGATAAGGCTCTTTTGTTATCCTAAATTGGACCTGAATTAGTTTATAGAAGATTGGAATTGAAGTACATACATGACAAAACCTTAATGCACAAGGTACAAATAAGTATTATGGCATCTCTATCAGCAAATTAGTTTCGCATCATTTAATTTCTAAGATTGGCTCTTTTTCTAGTTGTATTTGCCAATCTTGTCAATTAGGCAAAGACAATAAGTTACCATTTTATCCCTCTACTTCATTTTCAATTGCTCCATTTGATTTAATACATAGTGATATTTGGACGTCTCCCATTATGAGTACTTGTGGCTACCAATGTTATCTCCTGTTTCTTGATGATTTACAAATTTCGTTTGGGTTTTTCCACTTACCAAAAAATCTCATGTGTTTCAATTTTGTATGCAATTTCGGGCCTATATGTGCATCCAATTCGAACAATAAATTAAGGGTTTTCAATGTGATAATGGGTGCGAATATGATAATACTCCGTTTTGTCAGTTAAGCGCTGCGAATGACATCCATTTGCGGTTTTCTTGTCCATACACGTCATCCCAAAATGGAAAGGCCGAGAGAAACTTACAAACACTAAACAATATGGATCGAACTCTTCTTCTTCATCATGCCCATGTTCCACCCACTTTTTGGCCTCACTCGATTCAAATGGCGGCTTAGCTACATAATATTATCCTGAACAAAACACTCTTGTTCTATTCTCCTACCCAAGTTCTTTACCAAAAACGACTTGCCTATCATCATATACGGGTATTTGGTTGCTTATGTTACCCACACACACCCTCCCAAACAATCCATAAACTCCAACCTGAATTTCCGATCCACCCTCTCGTTCTTGACCAATTTTTTCATTCCCCTACTTGTGAATCGGTTTCATCACCCATCTCTACTCCTACACAACCTCAACCTCACTTCTCTCCTTACTCTCAATTGCTTATGCCACCTCCCCGTATAATACACGACCACCCACTACCACTACCATCATCTTTACCGATGGGTAATAGCGATAAGGCAATACTAATAGTGATAAGGCAATACCATCCGTTTGATTAGAAAATAATAGCATGTATAGTTGGTGGATATCTTGTAATCATCCAATAGAATAGGAGATCTGTTGTATATGATCTATATATAGATAATGAATATACAAAGGAGGGCAAGGTTTCTCTCATATTAATTCAGGTGTTAATGTCTAAAAAAAAGCTGCAGGCACATTCCTTAGGGTTCTAATCATTTTGGATTCACTCTATAAGGAGCAAAGAATGATTTTATATGAATTTTTTTAAAAACAGTGTGCAAATCTCGTTTTTGCACAGGACGAGATATAGAAACTCACTCTTTTGAGCCTTAAAGACTTACAATCAGCTCTGGACGTAACTACAAAGTTGTACAAATTCAAAAGACCTTTCCAACGGCATATCGTACACCTCAATCGGATCAACGAGTGATTTTATATGAATTTTTTTAAATAACCTATTACTATTATGATTCCTTTCACAGCTCAAAACAATAGCTTTTGAATAAATTTTCTACTATAACCATAATGAATCAAGTGTATAGCTTTTCGATACCACAAATAAATGATTGAAACTTGATTTTTCACTTCTTTAACCAACAACAACATGGAAATAACATCATTTAACAAAGACTTAACTTACTAATCAAAACCTTATGAATCCTAACATTAACCTTCCCAACTTTGACATAAATCATCTATTTAGAGCGAAGACCTTGAAATTTATAGATTCATACCTTGATTCTTAACTTTCTCATCAATTGATTAGCTTCAATTCTTCAAAATATCAACTTCTTCATAGTTGCATGAGTAGATTTGAGTTCAACTTAGGGTTTGGATATTTCTAGAGAGAGAGAGAGAGTTTTAAGTTGCAAATGAGGGGTTTTGTTTGAAAAAAAGAGAGTTTAAATACATGGTAAAAGAATTCTCATTTGTCTAACATTGATCCCTCATCAATTGCTTAATTCAATATTGGTCCTTATATGAATTTTTCTTAACATTTTTAGTCCTAAGCTCAAGTTTCTTTTGAACATAATTGCTCCTTACATGAAACTTTGACTTATATTACTAGTCTGACATACAACTATTTTAAGTGTGGGTACTAGAAGATAAACCATCCAATTCCCATATAAATTAATACATCGAGATTAGTTGGTAAGGAAATCTAGAGTGTTATAAAGATTGATAAGATGTGAGAAGCACGTGGAATTTGTCAATGACATGAAGGGAAAGTTATTTTCGTTAAATTTAGCATGGCAAGATGTGTATATTTTATTAGTTGTAGGATCAGCGCAATGATAAACACTCCGAGATGCCAAATATCCTACATAGATACAAGCTTTTGAAATGGGTTTAAGTTTGTGTTGAGTTTATGGTCAAAGCCAAGAGTAACAAAGGCATCCAAAACTCCATAATTTCATGTAATTTGGTGACTTTTGGAAGAGTGTAAGGTAAATAGATTTGTTGGTATTGGAATTGAATGACTTTAATTGGATGTATTTGTAGAAAGGGGTTGAATACAAACACAACAAATATTTTCTTTTATTTCTATATTTTGTATTAAAGCAAAGAATTACGGATTTGTTGCGAAAGCTAGGGAGGTAAAACTTATGATCCTAAATAATTTGATTGGTGACAAATTTGCTAACAACTGAAAGAGTGAGAGAAGAAGGTACTCTTTTAGATTTGAAGTACTAAGATAGTTTCGGATTGTGACGTCGATTTTGCCTAAGAAACTATCACTTAGAAGCTATTCCATAACAGGTGAGTAGCAACAAATGACAAAGGTGACCTTTTATAGTCACCATTAAATGAATGTTCCATATCCGACTTTAACATGTGTCTTCATCTGATTTGTTGATCCATGCATGCTTATACTCTTTATTTCAGCCTTTGATCTTCATATGGCTCCTACATATTGTTGATAATATCCTAGTTTGTGCAGCTTATGACAATATGACAGGGATCAGGGTTAAGAGAAGAAAAGAAGAGTTAGGAGAAATACTTCCAGATGAGGTATCTTTTTATTAAAAAAAACCTAGATGATAGAACTTTTCTTGTAAATAAAACTTTTTTGTAGCTTATTTATTTACTTTGTGTCTCTATTTATTTTCTCAATTTTGCAATCCTAGAAAATCAAACACAAAGAATAGAAATTAAAAACACAAAAAAGAACCTAGGATAGAGTGAATCACGAAAAGCTTCGAAAATGGTGGTGGTGGAAATAACGAAAAGCTTCGAAAATGGAAAAGGTGGTGGCGAGTGAATCACCTAACATCATTAGTGATGGTGGTAGTGGGAATAACAAAACCTAGGACATAGAGGGGGTGGGTAAATTCTGAAAGTTCCCGTGTATCAAGAATAATAAGAACAAAGCAAGAACAAACAGAGTATGAGCAGTCAAAGGTTTTGATCTTTATTAAAGACAGAAAATTGCAGAGTCATCTGCTTACAATACTTGAATGATTTAATGAATCGTTATAAAAAATAAAAGTAATCCTATCTATATAAAAAATCAATAAAACAAATAAACATTGAAACTAGATCCTATAAAAATGGAAAGATAATCTCTATCGCTAATAATTTGTTACAGGAACAGCTTCATCATCTCGTTTATAGTTAGAATAACTCCAAACTCAAGGTATTCAGACTTCGTCTTCAAATTTGACACTTAGGCGCTCTTTAGATCTTCTTTTGAAATAACTCTGAAGGTTGTCTCTTCAGACTTTGTATTTATCCGTATAAGAGATCTTCACCCGAACTCTGAAGTCTTTTAATCCAGAGATCTAAAAATAAGTCTTTGAGACTTAGACTTAGACTTTGTAAGCATTCTTCAGTTCAGATCTCTAGAAATCTTCAATTCAAATTTCTGAAGTCTTCTCTGCAAACTTCCATCCTTAGTAAATTTGGAAGCGATCTCTAGATCTTTCAATCTCCCCCTTTGCTTCAAATTTCAAACCTTCTATCCTTAAGGATGGGAATGAAATTCTCAATGATGATTTTGTCTGTATGTGAGTTGTGATTCTATCTCCCCTCTCATCTAAATCAATAGCTATTTTACCTTTGGTTATTCTTCTTTTGAGATAATCCTTGGCCTTTTGCACAGTCTTTTCTCCAAGGATTTGTGGATCTACTTTAAAGTACCAAAGTAGTACTTGTGCATCATATACTCTGAATAAATACTTTTCATGCAAGTTAATGCAGATGTAGTCTGGAGAATCACACACTACTGTACCTATATGAAAGCTTGCCAAATCTCCAAGACTTATGTCTGGTGGAATTAAATGCACTTATTCTTCTTCAGAGTTAAGGCCACTAGAAAATCTGCCATACCACCTCATAGTGTTGCTCTAAGTACACCGTGGGTGATAGCAATGAGTCATTTTCTAAACTTAAGAACCTTGTTTTCAAATGGAGCCAATTTGTTGTAGAGTTGAAGCAAGTCTGCAAGGTGAATGATATGGAAATCCGCTTCAGAGAACTCATATATTATTTTGTCTTTCCTTTCAACTGCAAATACTTGATATACTAGGCTCCTCCAGGTTCTTTGCTTGACATCCACCAGCCTTATTATATCCAGTTCAGAGTAAACATCCCTTCTCATTTTCCCTTTCTTGTGAATGAAGACTTCATATTCTCTCTTGAACCTTGCAGATTTTCTTGTGAAAGAATCCACATATGTGATAACTCTAAATTCTAACTCTGAAATGAATAGATTTCATAATCTGAATTCAATGAACCATTCATTCATATCTATTTGAGTCACCTCCTCCTTTTGCACTGGTTCTAGAACTGCCCTTTTTAACTTTGGAGAGATGTAAGGAAATGTCAGGGTATTTGTGTAAATAAGTATAATCCATGTAGTATATATATATATATATATATATATATCTCCCAAAAAGCATGTTTTTTTAACCGATGCACAAAGGCCTCTGATATTCATATAAAGGACACGACGAGCATAAATACCTTATTTAACTAGTATTCTTGAGGTAGGATCACATCTTTTTCAAAGACTTTCTTGATGTTCTTCTCCTTGATTACCAGAATTGTGCATTCTTTGACTAGTTCTCTGAGTTTCAGTCTGCCTTTGATATATTCACTAAATTTCTCTTTGAGTTCCTCTTGCACAGATGAAACCTTCTCCATTACTTCAAGAAAGTAACTAAGCACTTCAGATGAGAACAATGGGATCCTTGTAATCTTTAGAACATACCTCTGTGATGAAGTCTTGAAATAATATTGAGGTTGTTGCACATTCACAAACTTTCCAAGTAAAAGGTTGTTTTCAAATGTTTCATTGAGAGGATCTTCATCATTTATCCTTGGTAATTTCAGATCCAAAGCAACCTGTAGGTCATACAACCCTACATTTCTGATGTAGACTCCCATAGTCCTCCTTAATTCCAACTCAGCCCAAGAGATGTCTGCCTTTTGGAAAAAAATTAAGCAGAAACACTTGATCTTGGAGCTTCAGCCTTGAAAATTTAGCACTAGAGATTTGGTAGATACAATTGTTAGTCAGCCTTTATGACTTGTAGATCAAGATAATCCACATCATAAAGGACTTGCTCTAGAATTCTACTACTTGGATTATTAGGCTGTCTAGATTCAATTATGCTATTTTCCTCCTTAACCTGCTTACCATCTCTGAATACATCATCTGAATTTCTCCATGCCATTTTCCATCAATCTCATGCTCCAACATCACCTTCTCCTCGTGGTCTGATAAACACAATGTGGCTTAAATTCTGGAAGGCGGCCATGGTTCCATCATTCTTAATTATAACTCATCATCAAACTCAATATCTTCTTTTGAAGTTTGGACAGTTGGTTCTTCCTGTTGTTGTTCTACTGTTGGAAAGAATGAAGGAATAAAAGAACCTTGATCTGAATGAATGGAATAATTGTAAGACATGAGTTTTCTAAATGTTCCTCATGCTTGTCTTCTAGTTTATCATTTGGGATTTTAAACTCCCCATCAGAACTACACATGTTGGTGGCCTCTACATGTTCTTCAATCTCCATTTGATTTGTACCATCAACTGCTTGTGCTTCTTCTACCAGTTCATCAGCCACACTTTCTGTTTTGTCATTACCAGCTCCTTCTTGTACTTCCATCACCTCAACCTCAACTACTTTTACTGCCTCAGACCCCTCTTGAACAGTTTCAGTCTCCTCTTGTACGCCTCCAGTGCCTCCTTGTGTTTCTCCCTCACCTTCCCCTTCTTCCTCTACATCATTTGAACCAACATGCTCCTCAAACGTCAGCCTCTTCCCCTTCTCCCCTTAATGATCATCAGAATTATTCTAATCATCATGTTTTCTTTTTGAGGAGCCAACCTGCTCCTTACAACTTAAGTCTTTAAGGTTTTTCCTGATGAACATGGTCATGTACCTCAAATCTACCATGTCGGCCTTAATTTCATCTAATTGGACAGTAATGGCAAAATCCTCAGTCTTTCCCAGGTTATATAGTTCTCCCTTGTCCAATCACTCATCCTTAGGATGTGTCATCCCTTATGACTTTTGACCTATTCTCATATCCAACAAAAATATTAACCCGTTTATAACATGCTAATTAATATTTAAAAACACATACACAAATCACATGCAACCCATAGTAATTATTCATATACATATATCAAGCCTACAAGTATGTACATAAGGCTAACATAATGCTCAAATAAATTGTACATAAGCATGCATCCATGTTAAAGTCTCATGAAAATTTACCTGAATAGCTCTGCTTAGCTAAACTTCGTCCCTGAGTAATACCCTATAACATGTAATTATATTCCATAATTAGAGTCTTGACTTTTCTCAAAAAGTCAACTCAAAAGTCAAATGGGTCAACTCTGGGGTTGGCATGATCAACGAGTCAACCCAAAGCATACTTCGTCGCTATGTACCCCCAATGGAATATTTCACTTCCAAAATAAATTATTATGTATTAACCCAACATTTAATTATATATGATTCTCGTTTTAAAAACGTGCGACCCCATAATTATCTAGTTACAACTCCCGACATAAGTTATTAAATTACATATTATAATTTAAATATGGAAATCCAATTTATTAAAAATCTTTTATAATTGATGTCGAAATCTTGACCAACTTAATCGAAATATCCCGATTTATTTTGAGTAATCCAAGTAAATAAATGAGTCTCGAATCTCTTTTTAATAAATATCGATTTTATCAAAACGACTCGAGTCTAATCGAAACAAGTCGACCCCGACCCAAAACATGGTCTAATGTCGGCTGACCCAACCCGGTCGCACCCTTGGTGCAGCTATCGTGAACGACTTCCGTTTGAGATCGTTTTTTTCTGTTCGTTTTTCACCAAAAAATTTACAAAATCTTATATATAATAATAATCTCAAATAATACCCAAATTTACCGCCCCTACGGTCCATTATTAAACTCGTATTGAGTATTTGTACCCGAATCTCGTCAAGCCACTGCCACAATAGCTTCTAGCCCAAACCTCTCGATGTACAAGCCACCATAGTCCACGAGACTTATACCAATAGAAAGGGGATTGAAAAATGAAGTCAGCCATATATTATACACTATTTTTGGTTGAGTATTTTGCCTCCAATTGTCGTTTTTGTGCAGGATGACCTTATGCCGCTCCAAACTCGATATCTCCCTCATTTCTTGATGAAATCCAGAAATTCCAAATGGATTTACTCCCTTTTACCATTGGGAATGATTCCAAAAACTTTCAACCCAAAACTCGAACTTATAAGACATCAAATCGTCTCTGGAATATGAAAAACGTGATTCGGGAAATCTCAATCATTTCAAATTAGTTTTTTACTTTTGGCAGAACTAGCCTCTTTTATTTACCTTTTTACGTTTTTATCCCAAAATCAGTTAAATACATTCCATTTTTTTATTGATTTTATTTATTGCAATAAGAGCATATTTTTTTTCGAGTATCGACACTTTAATCCCGTATGTCGTTTACTCTTTAAATTTTAACCCTCAACATTTATTTATTTTACAAATCATAAGTTTTAGAGTATTACAACTCTCCCCCATTAAAAAGGTATTCCTCCCCGAAATCAATCCACATCGAACAATTGCGAGTCCCACCTCTTATTGATGTAGTTCTTCTTATTAAGTACAACATTTAACCTCTTGTGTACTCATGCAATTTTTAAATGATGTTTGTAGCTCTATCCATGTTCATGATAGTTAAACATACTAGCATCATGCATGTCCTATTCAAATGCCTCCATGACTCTGCCTGGACATTTAAATGATAATTGATGTTGTAAACCAACTTTACTGTTGACATTTTATGATTCTTACTTCCTTGAAGTATAAACATCTTACCTTCCAACCAATCCAACAATTTTAAAATTTCTCCTCTCATTGACCTTGTGTCCAAGGATGGTATTTGTCCAAGTTCAACCTTTTCCACATCTCTTATAAAAGACTTGTATGAACATGTGATGTAAATCTCGGATCCCTACCCGAGATTGTTAATGATGGCACTTTATGCATCATTACTTTCCCATCCACCCATAATTTTGTCAACCTTTCAATGTACACTTCCTATTAATCAGTTGGAAGTAGGGATGGTGATTTGGCCCGACCCGGTGGGGAACCCGGTTCACCCGACCCGGACGGGGACGGGGATTCCCCGCTAAAACGGGTACCGGGGCCGGGGCCGGGGATCCCCGGTAGAGGCAAACCGGGGCCGGGGCCGGGGCCGGGTATTGTATCCCCCGACCCGCCCCGCACCCGGTATATATATAAATATTAACATTTTGATTATTTGGGCTTATAATTGATATGTGCGGCATGTTGGACTTATGGACTTGGGCTTTGTAATTGATATGTCCAAATTTCAATCMTCTTCTACTCTTCTTGACTAGATATGATGTAATTATATTAACACTTGTTTTAACTTTTACATTTCTTTGGATTATTGTTAATTTTACAATTTTATTATTTTTATTAGGCAAGACTAGATATGATGTAATTATGTTGTTATGTTGATCATGCTTAGAAAAAACTTATTAATTTTTATTTGACCGGGTGTTGACCGGGTATTGACCGGGGGTTGACCGGGGGTTGACCGGGTATTGACCGGGGGTTGACCGGGGTTGACCGAAAGTTGACCGGGGCCGGGGCCGGGGCCGGGGACTGTGTGTATAAACCGGGGCCGGGGCCGGGGATTGCAAACCCCGCCCCATCCCCGCCCCGTTGCCATCCCTAGTTGGAAGTGAGGTAACTTTATGTCCCGTTCTAGGTACACTTTTCTTTTAGCAACAATACATACTCTATCATAGGGGTGGCAATGGATCAGGTTGGGTTGGGTTCGGGTTCATTAAACAGGTTGAGAATCTCAACCCAGCCTAACCCATTTAATTAAATGGGTTGAGATTTTTCAACCCAACCCAACCTGTTACCTAAATGGGTTGACAGCGGGTTGATCTGTTTACGATTTTCTTAATCCAACCTGTTAAATAAATGGATTGAACCTGAGTTGACCCATTTAATTTTAAAATTTTAAATAAAAAAGGACTACACTATTAAATTTTTTTTTGAATAAAACACAACCACAAATACAAACAAATTGTTCAAAGTTTGAATAAAACACAATCACAACAAATATATTGTTTAAAGTAAGTTGGATTAGGCTTTGGAGGCGATAATGGAGTAATGAACTAAAGGATTTTCTTAGGGTTTCATGATAATTAAGAGTAATGGATGCGATTGCAATTTGGAGTTTCATCTCACGACGGTAGGATTTTTAATTACGAATAAAACAAAATTAAAAATTATAATACTAGATATAATATTAAAAAATAAAATAAAATTAAATAATATTTTAAATGGGTTGAAAACGGGTCGAAAAATTCAACCCAACCTAACCCAACCCATTTATTTAAATGGGTTAGGCGGGTTGACCCATTTATTTAAATGGGTTAAAAATCTCAACCCAACCTGCTAATTTTGGGTTGGGTTAGCGGATTGGTCAATTTTTACCACCCCTACTCAATCATATCCCATTATGTATGGAGTTTCTATCTATTAAAGCCTAATCGATGGTTTCTAACATTCCATCTTTCATGGAAGACATGTCTTAAAACTCCCTGCATAGCTTACTGTTACTTTTCTTAGTTTGAAATAGTTTCCCGGTCGTTTTTTACCAAACTTTTTACAAAATCTTATATATAATAATAATCTCAAATCATACCCAAATTTACAGCCCTACGGTCCATTATTAAACTCGTATTGAGTTTTTGTAACCGAATATTGTCGAGCCGTCATCACAACAGCTTCTAGCCCAAACCGCTCGACGTACAGACCACCATAGCCACGAGACTTATACCAATGGAAAGATAATTGAAAAACGAAGCCATCCATATGTTATACACTAATTTTGATTGAGTATTTTACCTCCAATCGTCGTTTTTGTGCAGAATGACTCAGTGCCACTCCAAACTAGATATCTCCCTCATTTCTTGATGAAATCCCGAAATTCCAATTGGGTTTACTCCCTTACACCCTAGGAATGATTCCACAAAATTTCAGCACAAAACTCAAACTTATAGGGCATCAAATCGTCTCTGGAATATGAAAAACGTGATTTGGGAAATGATTTCCGAAATCTCAACCATTTCCAAATTAGTTTTCTACTTTTGGCGGAACTAGTTCCTTTTGTTTTCCTTTTTACATTTTTATCTCAAATCAATTAAATACAAAATATTTCATTTCCTTTTTCTCATTGATTTTATTTATTGCAATAAAATCATATTTCTTTTGAGTATCGACACTTTAATCTCGTATGTCGTTTACTCTTTAAAATTTTAACTCTCAACATTTATTTATTTTACAAATCTTAAATTTTAGAGTGTTACACAAGGAGACCTTTGGGTGTGGAGAGGAAGCTCCAATAAAGAAGGCGATGATGTTAATAGGGAAAGAGGGTGTGATAGGGATGAAGTTTGGAGAGACATGTCTTTTCATCAAAGGATACGTAAAGTAATTTTTTGTGTTAATGAGGATAAGAGACCCTCATTGGTTGGGCAAATAAGTAAAAAAATTTCCCCATTATTCCACAAGGAAACATATCAACGTAGTTGTGCGAATAAACCCAGTGAGTTATTAAGCCCATTAAGTCAAAAGCAAACATCCCCTTTCTTACCTTACTGTACTATGTGCTGGAAAGGTACATTATTCATTACATGCCTCCCTTTTCATGTATGTGTGATCTGACTCATGAGACAGTCATGCGTGTAACACCCTCATTTCAAATACAAGGTGCCACATAATAAAATATTAAAATCCAAAACCTAGCGGCTAATAAAGCCTTATTACTGCAGAAATCTTACAAAAATTTAATTGTAATCAATATCTCAAAACTAACTCGTCCCATACTGGGTCATATTACATGTAAATCCAATTAAAATAATAAAGATTTTTATAAATCATAACTTGAATAATAGTTCTATTTCCTATGCTGAACCTTTGACCTTGTCCGTTCTTGAACTTACAGCTCCTGAGATGCATACTAATAGTCAGCTTTACAAAGCTAAGTGAGTTCATGGTTTTTGTGCACAATCATACATATCTCATCATGCATAAAACAAACAATACCCCCAAATACAATAATATGCACATTTGTTTCAAACCCTTTTGAAATAATAATGAGATCTCTTTATTTCGTGTCGGATTAAGGTCTGACCGTCATCTGCACTTCCCCGTGTTACATGGATATCTCTTGTCCAGTCACCCATCCCTAGGATGTGACATCCCTTACGAATTTTGACCCCTTCCCATACCCGACAAAAATATTGACCCGTTTATAACATGCTAATTAATGTTTAAAAACACGTAAACAAATAGCATGCAACCCACAATAATAATTCATGTACATGTAATAAGCCCATAAACATGTACATAAAAATAACCAAATGCTCAAATAATTTGTGCATAAGCATGTATCCCAATTAAAGTCTCATGAAGACTCACCTGAATAGCTCCGTTTAGCTAAACTTCGTCCCTTAATGATATCCTTAACATGTAATTATATTTCAATAATTATAGTATTGACTTTTCCCCAAAAAGTCAATCCAAAAGTCAAATAGGTCAACCTTGGGGTCGGCATGGTCAACGGGTCAACCCAAAGCATACCTTGTCACCATATACCCCCTCCCCAATGGAATTTTTCACATCCAAAATAAATTATGACATATTAAACCCAACATTTAATTATATACGATTCTCGTTATAACAACGTTCAATCCCACAATTATTTAGTCACAACTCCCGAATTAAGTTATTAAATTATTTCTTATAATTTAAATATGAAAATTTAATTAATTAATAACCTTTACAATTGATGTCCAAATTTTGACCAACTTAATCGAAACATCCCGATTTATTTCGGTTAATCCAAGTAAATAAACGAGTCTCAAATCTCTTCTTAACAAATACCGATTTTATCAAAACAAATCAAGTCTAATCGTACTCGACCAAAACAAGTCGTCAACAACCCAAACCTGGTCTAGCATCGGCCGGTTCAACTCGACTCCCGGCCTAACCCGGTCGCACCCTTGGTGCGACAATCGTGAACGACCACGTTTGAGATTGTTTTTTCGACCCTTTTTTGCCAAACTTTTTACAAAATATTATATATAATAATAATCCCAACTCCTACCCAAATTTACAGCCCCTACGTTTCAATATTAAACTCGTATTTTGAGTTTTGGTACATGAATCTCGTCGAGCCGCCGCCACAGTAGCTTCTAGCCCAAACCGCTTGACGTACAGCCCACCATAGCACATGAGACTTGTACCAACAGAAAGGTAACTGAGAAATGAAGCCAACCATATATTATACATCAATTTTGGTTAGTATTTTACCTCCAATCGCCGTTTTTGTGCGGAATGACCCTATGCCGCTCCAAACTCAATATCTCTCTCGTTTATTGATGAAATTCCTAAAATCTAAAGGCGTTTACTCCCTTACACACTTAGGAACGTTTCCACAAAAATTCAGCCGAAAATTCCAATTTATAGGGCATCAAACCGTCCCTAGAAAAGGAAAAACATGATTTGGGAAATGATTTTCCAAATCTCAATCATTTCCAAATTTGTTTTCTACTTTTGGCAGAACCAGTCCCTTTTGTTTTTCTTTCTGCATTTTCATCCCAAATCAATTAAATACAAAATCTTTCATTTTCTTTTTTATTGATTTATTTATGGCAATAAAATCATATTTTTCGAGTATCGACACTTTAATCCCGTATGTCGTTTCCTCTTTAAAGTTTAACCCTCAACAATTATTTATTTTACAAATTATAAATATTAGAGTGTTACAATGCGTACCCCTACGAATCAGATATCAACACATGTACAGAGTTGGTAAAGACTAATGCGACACATATAAATATCATGAGTCTTCATTTGAAGGTGTTGAGCATTACAAGCATTCAAGAGCTATGTGAGAAATAGTGTGTGACAGAAGTCTTCCAACGAGTGCTTTTTGTGCAAAGTATTTTGTGTGTTTCTTTGTATTTCAGATAAGATGTTGAGCATTCAATAGGTTATTTAAGTTAGCTTTTCTTAGATTCTTCCACAAACAATATATACTTCTTTGATCAACTATAAAAGACTTAAATTTGAAAAACTATGTGTTCTACAAACCCTATGTGTTTTGTCATCAAATCCTATTTCAAGAACACAATTAGCCTTGTGGTTTGTACTTCGTTTTAGAATTGGTCCCTGGACTAAACGGCCATCCACGTTGTTTGTTTAACTCAAGGACAAAATGGTCATTTTGCTAGTTTTCCTTTTTTAGCATTTGTAATTATTTTTTTATTTGTTTGAATGTTCATCATCCCTCTCTCTCTCTCTTTTCTTCTTCATCATCTTCTTCTAAAAAGAACCTAAAGCTAAATGAACAAACCATATATCTAAATTAAAAAAAAATATTAAATCTGAATCGACAAAAAACTATTAAAATGAGTCACTCTTTAGTGAAGGAACTCCATAATTCAGTTAATCCTTCAAGAAATATTGATGCATATTATCAAGACCCGCTTTTTTAGTAGGGGGGGGGGGGTTTATACAAAAATCTAATATGTTTATTTAGATTGACTGTGGATTTAATGAAATTTAACGTGAAAAAAAAACCATATATTCTCATATGGAGGAGATTTGTTACAGTAAGATAAGGTAACAAATTTGCTAGTATTACAACATGTGCAACTCAGATAAAATGATAAAGGTGGTTGGAGGGATTATGTGAGGGATAAGCTTTGGCAGATGATAATCTAGTAGAGTTGGCACATTAGATAACGAAGCTTTTCTAGTAAACGTGTGGTGGCTGACCTAAACAACCGCCCGTTTGTGACATAAATGTTTGTGACGCTATCCAATATAGCGTCGTCTTCTTTAGACTTGGATCCATCTAATGAACTTGAACACAACAAATCTCTAAGACATGACATGGAAAGAAGATACAATTTACGTAATGTGATGTTTCTCTAATATGTTGTATGTGCTTATTTTATGTTCGAGAATAAAACAACAAATGAAATCCCAGAATAACAACTGCAACTTTATTAGTCCTGGATGAGGCAAAAGGCAATTATTATTTTTTAAATGGTAAAAAGGAAAAGATAAATACCGAAATGCCTCGAGTTTAACGGACAAATTAAACGGCCGTTTGGTTTAGGGTCTAAATTCAAAACAAAATACAAACCACAAGGTCTATTTTATTAATAAAATAAAGTATTAGGGATCAAAACCGTGAATTTAAGCATACCAGAGGGACTAAAACTATAATTTCGCTAAAATTGTTTGCCGATAGATTCAATTCCTTGCCGGTAAACATTACTGTTTTGGAAGCTAATTCATATCCATTTATATATTCACGAATCTTCAGTGATCTTTTTGTCCACTTCTTATACTCAAACCAGAGAGAGGAAGGAGAATCAATCAATGGCCAAACACGAAGATCTACCAGTTCCAATCTTCTCCAAACTTGATGCGGTTTATGGTGATGGATCACAGCTCGAGGAAGCTGAACTTCGTTTCTCTCTTCTCAACTCTAAATTCAAACAAATCTTCGGTCATCTTCCTGATATCTATGCTCGCGCTCCAGGTGATTTCTATTCTCGTCAACTCCTTTTTGTTTTCCTTGTGTGCGATTGGAAAATTGGAGTGTTTGTATGATTGCTTATGATTGGATTTTTTTATGATACGAATAATGTGTTGTGGGATGATAATTGGAAGCACATTGACTAATAATCACTATTAATCAGTTTTTTAAGTAAGTAAAGATTAGGAAAAATAATTTGATTTTTGTGATCGAAGTGATCGCTTTTTAGAGTAAGGTTTTGATATGAGTTTACTTAATTTTAGTGGAAAGGGCATAGTTTGCTTGTTCCAATTAATATAAATTCCTTCATGTAAAGATTGATGGCTACATTGAACTTTGTTGCAACTACTAAACTACTAAAAGTTGAGAATCTGACTTTGAATTTCAGAAGTGGATTTGAGTTTGACCCAAAAAGTTGATGGATCTCTTTTGGTGAAAAGGAGGAAGGAAGAATCAGATCTCAAACAAGCTTAGAATAAGAATAAAATTATTCCTATGTTGATATGAATACCACATAATGTTTTTAGGAAAAATTTCCAAGCTGAAATGGCCTGATTACATATTGTCATAATTACAATTATAATTGCTCTCAGATTTGGTCCACCAGATCGCCTATTTTGTTGGGACCTAAGGCTATCTTTTTATTTTTGACAAAAAGGAGGATTAATTATAAACTTTAGCAATGTTTCAGGGTAACCCAAATGATGATGAAAAATCTAGAATCAAATGGGTGTTTCCAATTGAGAGATCTGAGTGAAACGAAGATAAAAAGAAAGCCATTGAAGAAAAAAAAATTGAGTCCGAGTTAGGAGGACCAAAGTCTATTAGGGTGCATTAGGCGTCGAGATAGGACATGACAGGATAGCTGTTCAGCATTTGATAAGACAGAACTGGACGGAACAAAACAAGTAAAATGACCAATTTACCCCTAATGAGTTGTTTATATATTTTGATTAATTTATTAATTTATTAAATTATAATAACATAATTACTCTTTATAACAAAATATATGATTAGAAAGTTTTCGTCAAAACAATTAAAATGATACCAAATTAAAAAGCTTACTTAGTTTCCAATTTTTATATTGTCCCTGATCTACATTTTTTTTATTAATATATAATAAATTACATAAATTAATAAAATTATAGAAACCGTATAAAATAATATTTTGTATCAATAAAATGAAAGTTTGAAAAACATAAAATACATTAAATAAAATTTAAAGAATGAATAAAATGTAAAAATGACATCTATTTGATCTTTTAAAAAGAGAATTAAGTTTTATTTTGAGGTTATATTGGTAAAATATTAGTTTGTTCCACCTTATCCCATAGGGTAGGGGTGGAACAGGCCTGTTCCACTTTGTTCCATTATGTTTCTGTCTGTTCCACATAAAAATCTTGCCAAACATGGAACAGGGATCCCTATTCTGTTTTGTCCTGCCTTGTCCAGTGTACCAAACGCACCCTTATAGACATTTGATTTGAAGTAGTACCCTTTTACTAAACCATGTGTAGAGTCACAAATTGTAACTTTTATGGGACCTCTGATTACCAAGTTTGACTTTTATGATTAAAATGATTCAGCTCCAGAGTAACGTCTGTATGTTCTTGAGGAACCTGTCTTGAGTGTAGTTTGATTCATCGTTCTTTTTCTCTAACATTTCAGATAGACTTGTTAACATAAATTTAGTTGGTCCTACTGAGTTAGCATGACAGTGATGATGGCGAAGTTTTAATCTTTGCAACTGAGTTCAGTTCATATCAATTATTCAGTGCAGCCTGCAGGCGCATGTACATGTGTTTATGGTATTTTTATGTTCTTTTTAGTGACATTAAACTCATGCAATATTGTTTTTGGAATTAAGGAAGAGTAAATTTGATTGGGGAGCACATTGACTATGAGGGGTATTCGGTGTTGCCCATGGCGATTAGGCAAGACACGATAGTAGCCATTCGAAAACGAGATGCAGGGGAATCTGAAAAGCTTCTTAGGATTGCGAATGTTAGTGACAAGTATACAATGTGTACTTATCCTGTTGATCCCAACCAGGTAAATGGTTCTTTTATGTTGCAAAAGCAGAGATATTATTTGTAGCTTCCAGATCTGAGCAGGTAAAGTGCCTTGTGTTTTGTTTCGCCTCTTTTGTTTCATATTCAAGTCAACTAATTTAGGATATCTAAAGTCTATTCATGATCATGCATTAGTGCTGGCTTTACTTTTGCATGTAGACGAGCTACATTTGGAAGTATGACAATCTAGTACAGAATGTCCGACTCACTCTGTCAGTGGGTGCCAGCTGCATAACAGCAGCAATACATATACTCCGTAGTGTTTCAGACCTTTACGGCAAATTATTGTATCTTCTTTAACCTTTCTTTCCCTTTGGACCACCTGTAAAATGTATGGCATTCAATTAGCTTATAGGAGAGCTTGAGAAGCATCGATCTCTCCTAAGAGTTCCATATCGTGGATTGTTGCAATTTCTCTACTGACAGAGAAATTAGTTTTCAGATTTTTGGCTTTTGATTAGAAAATGCATAAACTGTCAACAGAATTATTCAAGCACTTAATCTTTAAAAATTCACACACAACAGACTCTTTTTGAGCTATCTTATAGTGGTACTGGCTGTGTTATGGGTGTCACTAAACAATCACAATAGAAGAAATCCAAACAAACATGCCCTTAGTTGACCCAACCATGATTGTCTGTTATATGAGAATCGGTTTTGAGAAGACTAAGAAAATCATCCATACACTTAGCATGCAATTTTAATGACACGGACAAAGTTATATGAAGGTCATTGTAGAGAATGGAAAGTATGTTCATCACATTTATTCCTTTTATTGATTAGCCATAGCCTGATACCCAAATTTGGGTGGCAGGAGGGTCTTTGGAAAGTAAAAAAGGCTGCAAATATAGTTCGGTAACAGAGTGAATATTGAGGAAGAAAAACTTCCGATTTTTCTATATTCTTCTCCACACAATTACACATTAATTTATACAGGGAATTGGTAACAAACTATCCTATCTTGGGCCTTAATTCACGGCCCCAATAATATCTATACTATAATTACCTCAAATCTTATCTATCTTTAGAAGTTGCTCTCGTTAACACTCCCCCTCAAGGTGGAGAATGTATATCCAACATTCCCAGCTTGTCAAGAGAGCACTCGAACACTCTCCCACACACTGCTTTCGTTAACATATCCGCCAGTTGATCTTCTGAGCTTACATGTGGTAATTCTATTGTTTTCCGCTCCAGGTGGTCCTTCAAGAAATGCCTGTCAATCTCAACATGCTTAGTCCTGTCATGTTGAACAGGATTATTTGCTATCTTCACAGCTGATTCGTTATCACAATAAAGTTTAATAGGGCTCGTTAGAGATACACCAATGTCTCGAAGAATTCGCTTTATCCATAGTAGTTCGCATACACCATTCACCATTCCTCTATACTCAGCTTCTGCACTTGATCTTGAGACCACCTTTTGTTTCTTACTTCTCCAAGTAACCAAATTTCCCCCAACAAAAGTGAAATACCCTGAAGTAGATTTACCGTCTGTTCGGTCACCTGCCCAGTCTGCATCAGTGTATCCCTTCAAACTACGGTCTTGATTCTTCCCAAAAAACAGCCCTTTCCCAGGCGTAGCTTTAAGATATCTAAGAATGCGATATACTGCCTTCATATGTTCTTCACTAGGAGCATGCAYGAATCTGCTGACAACACTCACAGCATATGCAATGTCGGGCCTCGTATGCGACAAATAAATAAGTTTTCCAACAAGCTTCTGGTATCTCTCTTTATTAGTTGGAACTTGATCAGGTAATATAGCCAGACGATGATTTGTTTCAATCGGAGTGTCGATAGGCTTACAATCAAGCATCCCAGTTTCTGCTAACAGGTCTAGTATATATTTCCGCTGGCACATATTGATTCCAGTTTTTGATCTTGATACTTCAATACCCAAGAAATACTTAAGCTCACCCAAGTCCTTTAACTCRAATTCAGTAGCAAGTTTTGCTTGAAGTTTAGCTATTTCTTCATTATCATTACCTGTTACCACCATATCATCTACGTATACTACAAGAGCTGTAATTTTYTTGYTTTTATTTTTAACAAACAAGGTGTGGTCTGCATCACTTTGTTTGTATCCAATCTTCTTCATAAACGMCGAGAACCTACCAAACCAAGCTCGAGGTGATTGCTTCAGCCCATACAATGCCTTTTTTAGCTTACAAACTTTCCCATTAAAATTCATACCTGGTGGAGCCTCCATGTAGACTTCTTCTTCTAGATTCCCRTTTAGAAACGCGTTTTTTACATCAAATTGTCTTAAGGGCCAGTTTTCGTTAGCCGCTATGGAAAATAGCACTCTTATTGTATTCATCTTTGCCACCGGGGCAAAGGTGTCCCCGTAATCAATCCCGTATTTCTGTGTRTATCCTTTAGCYACGAGTCTTGCCTTGAACCGGTCGATATTTCCACTTGAGTCTAACTTCACAGTGAATATCCATCTGCACCCTACTACTTTCTTTCCATAAGGCAGCGTTACAAGTTCCCATGTATGATTTTTWCTTAGGGCGTCTATCTCTTCCATGATTGCCTTCTTCCACCTTTCATCTTTYATAGCTTCATACACATCTCGTGGTATCAAAACTGTGGACAATTCGTTAATTATCGCCATGTGGGAGCTAGCTAAGCGATGTTGCGAGACATAATTACCAATAGGATACTTAGCTTTTGCCTTCAAGTYAGCTTGGTATTGCGTCTTTGGAATTCCTCGAGTACTTCTTACTGGAAAACGTGGTTCAGAGTTACCGCCAGCGTGTACCTGGTCTTGGGCTGCATGTTCTTGGGCTTGTGGTTCGTTTYCCWGCACAACATCAGACATAACACCTTCATTATTAGTTAGATTGTTAGTTCGATCCAGCCCATGAATGGTATTATCATCATCAGATTCCGTTTCAGGTTCTTCTTCGGGATCCGATTCATCTTGATAATCCGTATTCTGATGATCCGGTTCGACTTGATGATCGGTATTTTGATCACAAGTTTGAATTTCGAACACTTCAGYGTCAAGAGTGTTCACTTCTTCGTTTCTCTCCCCCTGAAGTGAACTCTCATCTTTAAAGAATGGAGTGRTTTCATGAAACGACACATCTCGGGATACATATATCTTTTGTTCGATTGGATTGTAGCRCCGATAACCCTTTTTATGAGTAGCATATCCTATGAACACACATCGAACAGCCCTTGGTTYAAGTTTTCCTATATTTTGATGCACATATGCCGTACATCCAAATATTCGTGGCTCAAGTCCAAGGTTAATAGGTTGTTGCACAAGCTCTTGAAGTTTTTKCAAAGGCGTGGAAAAACCAATAACACGAGAAGGCATTCTATTCATGAGGTATGCCGCGGATCGAACTGCCTCACCCCATAGATTTCRTGGTACGTTCATGTCGAACAAGGAGGCACGTACGATTTCAAGGATTTGTCTATTTCTACGTTCAGCCAGTCCATTCTGCTGGGGGGTTCGGGCACARGAGGTTTGATGTCGGATAGAGTTTTCTTGGCAAAAAACCATCATGGCATGATTTATGTACTCACCTCCGTTATCGGACTGTAATATTTGGATCTCTCCTATATTCAGTCTTGATCAGGTTGTACAGTTCTTTAAATGCAAACGATACATCCCCTTTATTTTTCAGCAAAGAAATCCAGATCATCCTAGTACACTCATCCACAAAAGTCACAAAATAACGAGCTCCACTGGGGGTGGAGATTGGGGCAGGCCCCCATACATCTGAATGTATTTTTAAAAAAGGAACAGAGACTTTATTMTCACTAGGAGTATACGAAATTCTTGTGTTCTTTGCCAATTCACAAATACCACATCTAAAATCACGTTCATGAAAGCTCAAAAACAAATTCGGTTTCAACYTTTTCAAATAACTAAAAGATAAATGTCCTAAACGACGGTGCCATAACATTGCCATAGACTTATTYGCCTCCTTTATTCCGGTATGAAATGCTTGACTCTTAATATTCTCTTCGAGATAATACAACCGCCCCCTTCTAGTACCATAGCCAAGAATCTTGTGTGTCTCTATGTCCTGAAACACACAGTTATTTGGCCAGAAAATGACATAACAATTCAATGCTTCTGTGATTTGACTGACTGAGAGTAGGTTAGAAGACAAAGATGGAACAACAAGAACCGAGTCCAGATTCATAGAACTTGACACCTGTACAGCCCCTTCACATGTCACTTTTTCAAGTTYCCCACTCGCAGTTTGTATTATACTTTGTTTAGGTGCATGTAAAGTTGTCAAAAGGTTTTTATCATTGACCATGTGGTCTGTAGCACCTGTGTCAATTATCCAATTACTAATTTGTTTTTGGTTTTGATGAGACATACCAGAATCAGTCGTACTGGTGTGTGCAGCCATCGGAGTTTCTTGAGCCGAGGTTSCAACAGTGGCTTGACTGAGCTTCTTTCTAGGYTTTTTCGTGAAGTCCCACCACTCTGGATAGCCTATAATCTCGTAACATCTTTGCTTTGAGTGGCCTTCTTCGCCGCAGTGGGTACACGTAAACGAGTTCTTCTTCCCATTAGAGTTCTTTCCCTTTGGAGGSCCGTTGCGTGAGACCATATGTACCATGCTATCGGGTTCAACCTTTGGTTCCTCCATTGTCTGTCTTTGGCTGGAGTCTCTTCGAATGTATGCATAGCTAGACTCCAAACTCATGGGTGGGTCCTTCCTTAGGATTTCACTTCTGGCTAGGTTAAACTCGGAGTCCAACCCAGCCAATAATATGTGTACACGGAGACGAGTCATTGTTTTATTCCCGGACACAGTGCCATCGACAGTCTCCTCTTGCGTGGTAATTCGAGTATCAATTTCTTGGAAGATGCTTACCAATTCGTTGTAGTATGTCGGTAGAGGACGCCCATTCTGCCGGGTGTTGAAAGACCGGCGGTTCAATTCGAATAGYTGAGTTTCATCACTTCCGTCGTAGAATGTTTTTCCGACTGCCTCCCAGATTTCAGCCGCCGTTTGAAGCCGGATAAAGCGGCGGATCAGGGACGGGTTCATGGAATCAATTAGCCAGCTCTTGACACGATTATTGTCAATCAACCAAGATTCGAGTTGTTTCGCATCGCCGTCGGTGGGCTTCGGGGTTTTTCCGGTGATAAAGCCGGATTTGTTACGTGCCCCGATGCGCATCTCCATTAGTTGAGACCACAACGGGTAGTTCGTATCGTCGAGGGTAATGCCGGTGGGGAATGGTGCGTCTTGGACATTCTGGACGATCACCGGGTTTGAGGTTCTTTCTTTATCGGACGCCATTCGTAGATTGCAGATTCGAGGGATTCAGATCAAGTTCAGCGATCTTTGGGAGGCTCTGATACCATATAGTTCGGTAACAGAGTGAATATTGAGGAAGAAAAACTTCCGATTTTTCTATATTCTTCTCCACACAATTACAGATTAATTTATACAGGGAATTGGTAACAAACTATCCTATCTTGGGCCTTAATTCACGGCCCCAATAATATCTATACTATAATTACCTCAAATCTTTTCTATCTTTAGAAATTGCTCTCGTTAACAGCAAATATGTTTGACATAA
This sequence comes from Cynara cardunculus var. scolymus, assembly GCF_001531365.2. NCBI lineage: Eukaryota > Viridiplantae > Streptophyta > Magnoliopsida > Asterales > Asteraceae > Cynara > Cynara cardunculus. The sequence continues at coordinate 2,753,396 of NC_037542.1, read as the reverse complement.
GCATCTCACTTTTGATATGGTTAGTTATCCATGAAGATGTTGCAACTGAAATACATCTTGCTTGCTAGCCAATGGTTGTGGCAAATTGATTTCTCTTGGAGTTTTTTTCATTGGCTGTCATTCCTACCATACCAACACATTATCCATGGCCCAACTGCAAAATTGATGTCATGTAGCTGCAATGCATCAGAAAAAGAGGATTAAAACAGCCAATATCTGCTTCTACCTAGATTGTAGTTTGTCTATGATTTTTAATGTATTTCTTCACTACATAAACAAGTGATATAGTTTCCTATAAAAATGAGAAGCTCAATTCAGGAAAACAATAGTAAAGAGGAGACAGTGTGCCACTCTATAAGAAAAAGGTGATGTATAGTAGTGTGGCAACTATCAGGGTATAAAGTTACTTAGCCACACCATGAAATTATGGGGAGCATATGATTGAAGCTAGGATGCGGTGTGAGACGAAGGTCATGGAGAAGCAATTTGGCTTCATGCCACGACGGTCGACGACGGAGACAATCCACCTGCCTAGAGGCCTCATTGAGAAGTATAGAGGATGTAATAAGGATTTACACATGGTGTTCATTAATCTAGAGAAGGCCTATGATAGCATGCCACGATACATGATTTGGAACAACTTCGGAAAAAGGGGGTACCATGGAGATAAGTTAAGACGATTCAGGATATAGACAGTCGGACTAGGACTTGTCTTAGGACCCCCGCTGGGTGATAAGAAGGTTCACAGTGAATATAGGACTCCATCAAGGATAAGTACTAAGTTCATTCCTATTTGCTGTAATTTTTTATGGGATGTCCCCACAAGTCCAGGGTGTATCCCTTGGTGAATATTATATGCGGACGACATTGTATTGGTTGCGGAGTCAAAAGTGGAGGTGAACGAGAGGTTGGAGCGGTGGAGGGTGGCACTGGAAGCACATGGCCTGCACATTATGAATACAAAATATGTATGGGGCAATTCAGCAAGGAGTATATTGACGAGAGGTTGGAACTCAACATTGGGGGGCAAGGGTACCTCAAAAGGACAGTTTTAAGTATCTAGGCTCTATGATTCAAAAGGAGGGAGAGACCGAGGATGACATACCTCATTGGTGGCTAAAGTGGAGAGCTGTCACATGGGTGTTGTGTGACAAGAAGGTCGCGCTAAAACTCAAGGGAAAATTTTACAGGGTAGTCATCATACCAACTGTGTTATATGGTTCAGAGTGTTGGGCGATAAGGAAGGCCCACGAACGGAAGATGGGAGTTGCAGAAATAAGGATGTTTAGATGGACCTGTAGTAAAACCAGGTTTGAAAGGATATGCAACAGAGTTAGCCTATTATAGATAAGTTTAGGGAAGGAAGATTACAATGGTTTGATCACATTAGTAGGAGATAGATGGCGGCTCCAGTGAGGAAGATAGAAAGGGGACGGTTGAGGGGCAAGGAGGAGGGCCAGGCAAAGGACATGGGAAGAGCAACTTAGGTTGGACATGGCCGCTTTAGGTATTTTCATGGACATGGGCTCATATTGGAGCTCTCGGAGGCTCAAGATTAGGGTAGTGGGCTAGGGATGGGGAGCTTTAGCTAGCATAGTCGAGTGAAAGGAGCTTGAGAAGTAGTGGGTTAGAGATAGGGCTAGTGAGTTGGACTGGGGGTGCCAGGTGTTTATTTTTCTTGCTTATGTTTCTCGTGTACTTGCTTCTATATGTTAATATTTTTGCGTATCTATGTTTCTTGCTTTCACTTATTTTTCACAAACTGGGGTCTTCATGGAAACAACCGCTCTACTCTTTTGAGTAATTTGCGTACATCTTAGCCATCCCATATCCTACCTGTGGGTGGGACATACTGGTTTCATTTTGCTTGGTTTTAACGGTAAAGAGGAGGGCCTCTGCTGCCTATTCTTCAGAGATGTGGTTGCTCCCTACTCATTGCTTAGTCTCCTGATGCACAATCAAGTTTGCAACCTAACATCACATTAACATGTGTGTCAATTACCTAATATCATATGAGTTCCACAAAGAATGTTGATTACATTCGGTTTTTGGGAAGAATGTAGCTGCTTAAGATGCAGCCAACTTAGCTGCATTTTCACTGAAACGCAAAGACTATTAACTTTGGTAGTCGTGTAAAAGTAGTTGAAGACTACCAACTGTGGTAAACTCTTTAGAAAAAGTTGAAGATAGCAATGGTGGTAATCTTTGTAAAAATGGTTGAAGTCTACCACCAACGTTGTTAGTGTTTGTAGTTAGTGAAATTGCAACCAAGTTCGCTGCATCTCAAATAACTATGTTTCCCCTTGGTTTGTTTGCATAATACAATTGTTGGTTAGTGCGTTGATTGGAACTAATATTGGAGTAAAGATCAGATTATCATGTATGCAATCAAAATTGCAGCAGCCTTTGGAATTTGTTTTTTTGCTTGTAAATCTCACTTTCAAATAGCAGTGTTGTATTTGTGAAGGAATTTTATATTTGCCAACCTCGTGTTATGCAGGAGATTGACCTGAAGAATCATCGATGGGGACATTATTTTATTTGTGGGTGAGAAATTATGAATTCTACAAAATCGTGCTACCTAGTCATGGTTGAACAATTGATATTTAACGATATTGTTGATATGCAAGCATTAGCATGCTTCTGATGTGAAGGCAAGGGTGGTTTTATTTTGAATGGTCTACAATACTTTGCACGGTGTTGAGTTTCACATGGATGATCAGGTCTCTGCCATTTGCGGTTGTATTCCATGAGCAATTTTCCCAAGTCTTCTACAACAGTGAACAATATGGACTCGTTATATTTTGATCCTTTAAAAAAAAAAAGTTGCTCCTTGACCATCATTTCTGTTTCTGTTCTGATGGTCATATGCATAGACTTGTTCAGATTGAACCATTGTATCATTTGTGACTTAGGGGCCGTTTACCAAACACTTACCCGGTAAGCGCTTACTAGTAAATTTAACACTATCATTTACTTACCGGATAAGATTTTAGTCCACCAAAACAGTATCGTATGCAACAATTTATCCGGTAAGCGCTTACCATGGTAAGAGTCGTCGCCTTCACTTACCGGGTAAGACTCATGGTCCTTGTCTCGCTCTTACCGGGTAAGATTCTTGATCCTTACCATATTCATCCGGTAAGATAAAATGACTTGATGTTCACTTACCCGAGTAAGCGTTTGGTAAACGGCAGTGTCCTTGTTAAAGGATCATTCATATGACTTGCTGTTATTATGGGTGTGTGATAAATCAGGGTTAACCCTACGAAACTTGAACTGGGACCTGAAGTTTAAAAGAAGCAGCTAGTCTTCTAACTTTTTATGATTCATAGTCCGTATGTAGTTTCAGTAGTGGATGGCTACCAGTTTCTTCATTTATGTGATCCTTCACATGTGAACTTGGCTCTTTGTTCCATGTTCTAAATGGTTGTGGGAATCTAAAGTTCCCAGATGGATCTGTACCTTTTCTGTAGTTAACATTACATAAGGGATTTGTACAGGAGTACGCAATGATATTTGATGAGTATTTAAATGATGGTTACTCTTGTCAGAACCGATTCACAACTACTTTTGCAGAAACTTATGGTCTATATTCTGCAGATACAAGGGTTTCTATGAATATGCTAGATCAAGAGGGCTGGATGTGGGTTCACCAGTTGGACTTGATGTTATCATTGAGGGAACAGTTCCTACAGGTAACAATTCTGTTCAGTTGCATTCGGAATCACATTGTAAATATTTTTCATGTAAAGTTTAATGGTTCCACTTTTAGTACTGAAAAGAATTCCATTATTGTCTTGGCTTGATCTCTTTCTTGCCTATGCAGGGTCTGGGCTGTCAAGCTCCGCAGCTTTGGTGTGCTCTTCTACAATTGCCATAATGGCTGCCCTTAATGTCAATCTCACCAAGGTATTCTGAGCATCTCTTAATACTTGTACATATTGCTTATTTGAACCAGCAAAATTTGTATGTTTTCTGTTGCCACAAGTGAGACTAGAACTTTGCTTTCTTGGGTCACTTCAGTTTCTTTCTTTAAGTTGTGCTGATGCCAAAAGCTAGGCGACAAATATGCAATAAGATGTAGAGTTTTGTCCTTCTGACCAGTTAGCTCCTTCGATACAAGAAACTGCTTAGATAAGAGGTATGATCATCTAAGCATGACTATACTAAATTAAGATGATCTGGATGATATTCTCTCATAACATGGGCTATGATGCAAATTGAATGCTTCAGTGAGTACATTAGTGCTAAAATGATGATCGAATAACTGGATTTATTGAAAGCCAGCTTTTGAGATGCTGGAACTCTTCCAAGGATTTCCCCTATACAATGAATTATAAAAATGCCCTAACTCTGCGGCCCTCTCTCTTAATGATCACTGGCCCACCTGCTAAATGACTTCCCACCTAGCCGACTTTGCTAACTCTTGGATATTACAAAATTGCCCCAGCTTGTTGTTAATAAAATGCCTCTGTTCTAATTCTTCTTCTTCAGCGCGCAAGTCCATTTAATTTGCAGTCTAAAAGGCCACTTGAAGGTGTGACCTAATTTGAATTGATGGATTATTAAAAATATCGTGGCTCCATATTTTCTGTTTAAAAATGATTTGTCTGCAACTCAATCAGTTTTATATTTGTTGCTCGTCAAGTAGGTTCTTTTGATACTATTTATCTATTATCTAATTTGTCAGTAATATGAGACCTTTTCAAGTGTCTGCAAAATGTTGTCTTATAACAATTTTCTTTTTCTCGATCACAGAAAGAACTTGCTCAACTTACATGTGAATGTGAAAGACACATTGGGACACAGTCTGGTGGAATGGACCAGGTACGTACGTATCCATAGCTTATCCTTGAAGATAATTAATTCTGGGGTAAATCCCAGAAATGTGTATCATGCTGGTAAAACACATCTGAAAGTTGTCAATGGGTTAATTTTAGCATATCACAATCAGTCCAGGGTAAACTGATTGTAGCAAATGCACTTAATTAGTTGTTTGGATATTCTGATTTAGGAAGCAATTTGCAAATCAATCTATGAATCTATGTCTCTATGGTCATAACCTTTTGTCGTTACTGAATTAGGCAATATCCATCATGGCAAAAACTGGGTTTGCTGAGCTGATAGATTTTAACCCAATTCGTGCAACCGATGTGCAACTTCCTGCTGGCGGGTCTTTTGTGATAGCCCATTCATTGGCTGAATCACAGAAAGCAGTAACTGCTGCAACAAACTACAATAATAGAGTTGTTGAGTGTCGTTTAGCTTCAGTAAGAATCAAAACACTTGTTTTATGTTGTCTCTCTTCATTCATTTTGCTTCCGTAGAACAAGATTCTTTATGTGCCTAGTGGTATGATTATTGCATGGAATACAAATGATTTACACATGTTTCATGACTTTTGCTATTGGTAGCTTCTATTCATTTATTATTATCGTCATCTCTTAGGTACAACAAAGTCATGATGACATGCTTATCAAAAGCCCAAAGAGCAACAACCATGAAGCATTCCCCGGCCACAACTAATTAGATATACAGACTAAAACAACTCCAATTCACACAAAAACTACTTGTACATTGTGGCCATTACAGATCTGATAAGTTTATAATTTACTCCTAATCACACCACATGATTTTAAATAGAACCCCACATGCCATTTGTCAGTTATTATTTATTTGTGAAGACTTGAATATTGAAAATCCATATTTAGCTCGTTTAAGCCCACTATTTGCTATTTTTTTCTGCCTATTTTCCATTTTTCCTAATCATCATTGTATTTTGGAAACTTCAGGTTGTACTTGGCATAAAACTCGGAATGGAGCCTCAAGAGGCAATATCAAAAGTGAAAACCCTTTCTGACGTAGAAGGTTTATGTGTATGCTTTGCTGGCACTCGTGGTTCTTCTGACCCCATCCTTGCTGTTAAGGTATTGGACTACCTATTTATGCTTCCTTTTAATGGAAAACTTGGTTTGTTTTTAGATTCAAGGCAAATTGCACCAAAACGGGACCTAACTCTGTTTTTAATTCCTATGTTGGGAACCAACTTTCAAAACCTTCGTTTTCAGAACTTCTTGTTTAAGGTTTGGGGATATATCCATTTGGTGCATTTATCCTTTTAATTACTGCAGATGTGATTATTTCGTCATACTCCTTGAACAGTGATTGATGCCAGGTGCCTGGATTTTTCTAATCTTTATATTCGTATATAACTATTTCTGTTGCAGGAATATCTGAAAGAAGAGCCATATACGGTCGAAGAAATTGAGAAAATAACTGCTAAAACCTTGGATGCGATATTCGCTGACTCAGCTTCTTCACTAGATGTGCTAAAAGCTGCCAAGCATTACAAGTTATTCCAGGTAATTATTTATCTAATCCTAAGCATTTTGTCTCAAATATCATCTGCAATTATTCTTGAACTTCACATATTTGTTTTCCCGGTCTATTTACTTTGTAATTTATACTTCTTTTTTGACTGAATGCTTGTTAATTAGTTACATTGAATTGAAGTTGTGGTAATTTTTGGGCTTGGAAGTTTGATCCACGTTGTTTTTCATTACGATACATTTCTACCAAAACCAAAACCACCACCTCCAACTTTCCTATTTTAAATTTGTTATAGTTTACTTGCGTTCATGATACTTTAACGTCTTGTTATGTATCTGGTTTCCGGAACTTTGCATTCAATTTAGAGATTGCATTTGGCAAGCATTCAGACCCTTATGAGAGTGTCTGGCTAAGGGGCCGTTTACCTAAACACTTACCCGGTAAGCGTTTAACGGTAAAATTCAACTATATCGCTTACTTACCAGGTAAGATTTTAGTCTAGCAAAACAACAACATATGTAACAATTTACCCGGTAAGCGTTAACCGTGGTAAGAGTCGTAGCCATCATTTACCGGGTAAGACTCTCGGTCCTTGCCTTATCTCTTACCAGGTAAGATTATGGGTCCTTGTCATACTCATCCGGTAAGGAATGTGACTTGGTAAAGGCTTACCCGCATAAGAATAATGTAAACGGCCTCTAACTCTACTATATTAGTCATTCATCTGTGAAGTTTGATGATCCATGGGCTTTTGGCTAAACTTTTCCACATTCGTCTTGTTAGAGAGCCTCTCATGTGTACTCTGAAGCAAAGCGTGTATATGCTTTCAAGGACGCGGTATCATCAAATTCTGAGTGAGTCTGTTCATTATCCATAGCCTATTTTCATGTGATGTTTCATATATGAAACAACACGTGTGAAAATGCAGTGTTGGTTCATGACTGTTTTCTTCCACACCCAAAAGTCTTGAATGTTTCACTTATGAAACAACATTATATTTTCACTTGTTGTTTCATATGTGAATCAAGTGAAAATTGGTTTGTAAATTTGTACAATTTATTAGGTTTGTGAATGGTTATGCATATGTATACATATAAAACACGTTTATATCTGTTTAAATATAGAAAGATGTTTTTGCAGCGAGGAGGAGATGTTGAAGAAGCTTGGGGACCTTATGGATGATAGCCACTATAGCTGCAGCGTTCTATTCGAGTGCAGGTATATATATATATATATCTATATGTATGTATGTATGTATGTATGTATGTATATGTATGAATATATATATATATATATATATGTATGTATGTATGTATGTATGTATGAATTTATCCCCTGGGTTGGATTTGGTGACAAGGAGAGTTAAGGTGACAAGCATAAGAAGAGACCTCCACCCTTGGGGATGAGATGCACCAAGATGTACCGGATTAATCCCCATATCAAGCAGGATTCATGAGTGGGTTTGCGATTAAAGAGGATTAAGAGTCCAGATCTCTTCGTACGCTTCTTAACTTAACTTTCCTTCTCACAGGGTGCTTTGCCTCTAGCCCTTACCCTTTATATGTATATATATATATATATATATATAGAGAGAGAGAGAGAGAGAGAGAGAGAGAGAGGTGAAGGATCCCCTATGAGAAAGGAAGTTATGATGGGAAGTGTAAGAAAAGATCTGAACCCTTGATCTCTTTTAATCTCATGTCCATCCATGAATCGCATTTTAGAAGAGAATTGATCATGTGCATCTCGGTGTACCTTATTAGTGTTCACATTCAATTAGGATTGATTCAAGGGTGGAGATATCTTCTTAGGTTTCTCACCATAATTTCGTTTATCACTAGAACTCTCTCTCTCTCTCTATATATATATGTTTTGAGAAGAAAAATGCAAAAGGTATTGAATATAGTTAATAACGGAAACAGTTGTGGGGAGCTTGAAGAATTGGTTAAGGTTTGTAAAGCCAATGGAGCGGTAGGAGCGAGGCTTACCGGTGCAGGATGGGGTGGATGTGCAGTTGCTCTGGTCAAAGAAACCATCGTCCCCCAATTCATTCTGAATCTAAAGGTCATTTTCCTTTCCTTCTTTATTCACTTATGAATATTCACTAATTAATATTTTTATATAAATTTCAGGAGCAATTCTATCAATCCAGGATTGACAATGGGACTATCAACAAGGCTGATCTTGGTCTCTATGTATTTGCATCAAAGCCTTCCAGTGGAGCTGCCATTTTCAAATTTTGATTTCCCTTTTCACTCTACACATAATTATCAATCATCACCTTTTTATGTTACAAACTTATCATTTACCCGATGACGTCTGTCCCACCATTCAGATTATACAAGGATCGGTTCTGATACCATCCAAAACCTACAACAACATGCTGACCCAATAACTTTGAATTCAACTTAAAACCATGGTGAAAGTTGTTGGTAGTCCACAACTTGAGACTTTCAAATCCCATTTCCTATCCACATGGGACGAGTTGTTATAAAGATGGGTGGACATTCCCCAATGAATGAATGTCAAGAAGTTGATGGCTAGACTAACTCCATAGCTGGCTGGTAAAGATTCGCATATGGTTATGGATTGCTGTAGACATAGGGGACTCTTGATTCCTCTACTTCTCGTCACCCGTCTAACAAAGAAATCTAGTAGATCTCGAGAAACATTTCGATTAGTTTGATAAATACAACACTATTTACCCTTAGACAAGAAATGTCTACCTCTTATTTTGATACAAATCATTCTTTTCTAAGCTAGATTCAACAAGTTCCCCATTTAGGCTTTATTTAAATCTGTCAAGCCATTTTAGACCAAAAAACAATCGCCACCAAGACATAATTTAGACATAATAGAAAGAGAAAAGATGACGATGCCTGCAATCATGCAAGATTCGTCATACGCAAGTAGAAGATGACGAGAAGACATTTGAAGGAGAATCAGTATTCAGATTCAACATTTAACACGTAGCAGATTGTTCTGTTGATGCAAGTGTGCGAAAATCAATTTTTATTGTTTTATAAACACTTAATATTCCCGTTGTTTTGATGATTGACAAATACAAATTAAAAACCCGATTTCTTTCTGTTCTAACAATTTAATTTGTCTTGTGAAAGAATCAGTCATTATCTTTTCTGTAATCATTGAAATGGGTGTGTAAGCATCAAATTCTGCTAATAGAACTGGAGTTGGAAAGCGTGCCTTCTTACGAGTTTCATCAAATTACATTTCAAGAAAAAAAAAAAGCAGCCAAAATCCTAATAAAACTTAAATCCAAGCAAGATCCGAGTTGTGTATTGTCTTCAGTTTCTTTAATTAGTAAACACTTTTGAAATATCGCTGAAAATTCTTGGATAAATTTTTATAAAATAATTCAAAGCCCTTTTTAATATAAAATCTTGAAATCTAAAAAGTAATCTTTTCTTTATCATGATCATGTTGGTTTTTTTTTTCAAAGAATGTGACATTTTGCTTTTTAAAGAAAAGTTGCATTAAATAGAAAGATGACTCATTAAATGGTGATAGCTGGAAAGCACAAGGCCCACATCTGCTTGAACCATCTGAACGTCCACATTGAAATCTGATCTGACATGACAGTACTTTTCAAACGATCATTTTCTAGAATCCTTATTGCAGACGTCGGCTTAAATGATTAAGACATAGGTGACAATCTAAGACACCTCATTAGTTTTGAAATTCCATCAAGCATCTTTCAATCATCTTCTATCATCTACTACCATTTCATCATCAATTTATCCCTAATGAGTTGTTTATATGTTTTGAATAATTATGTAATTTATTAAATTATAATAAAATAAATATTTTTTATAACATAATACATCATTAAAAAGTTTTCGTCAATATGATATCAAAATAAAAAAAATCATGTAGTTTCTAATTTTTATTTTATACCTTTTCTATATTATTTTTTTTACTATTAATATTTAAATAATTACATAAATTAATGAAAATACAAAACTGGAAATAATATTTTGAGGACGGTAAAGTGAAAGTTTTAAGAGCATAAAATACAAGAATAAAATTTAAAGAATGAATAAAATATAAAGAGTAAGGTGTGTTTGATATTTTATAAGTTTTATTCTAAAGTTATATTGCTAAAACATAAGTCTCTTTCACCTTGTTCCAGCTTATTCCATGGGGTGAGGGTAGAACATTCGCTTCCACTTTGTTTCACTCTCTTTATATCTGTTCCACATAAAAATCAGAATCAGCCTGTTTTTTTTCATCCTTAAAGTTGTCGGAGAAAAAGATTATATTAGTACCAACATTGGTTAATGTTTTTAAAAGTTTGTGTTTAATGTTAAAAAATTCGATTTCTTAACGAAATAGTGAACTGAGTTTTTTTTTTTGAAGTATATAATATTTATATACGACAAATAAAACAAATAAACTCACACACTCTCCTTATTTTTGGTGAGGTTTGAACCCTTTCAACCATCAAATCAGTTCATAAGATTTTGTTATAGAATCTATATTATAAAACTTGTATTAAAAAAAACAAAAGAAATTGAAACATAAAACCAACCACAATTTGTAAGTATTTGAAAATTTTGGGTGGATCACGAGACTTGTTGGGGCCCCGACAAATCAAGAATTTAAAATACTTTTTGTAAAATATATATTCAGATGTGTGTTTATCCGTTTAAAAAATAAATATATAATATATTCAGTAGGGGGTGTTTGGAATTGCTTATTTAAAATAACTTATGTTTTTTTTTTAATTAATTTATGTAGTGTTAAACCGGAGTTTTGTAAAAAGTGTTTGGATTAGTTTATGATGGTACTAAAACGCAATAAGCTGATAAGTTGTTTCTTAGTGTTTGACAAATTTTGCTTATACATGTAAAATGACCAAAAATGACATGTCAATGTATCTAACCCATGGTGTTTCTTAACAAAAACTAGGTTGATTGATTGTAAATTACAGCAAAGATCGATCGATTCTAAAGAGAAATTACAGAAACAGAAATCACATAAATACATAGTAATTGATTTATGTTAACAATCACAGCAAGATTGATCGATTGTATAAGGAGAAATCACATAAATACGTGAGGAGAAGAAGGTCGATAATCGATTTTGATTTCTGGTTCGATTTCTATGATTTCACAGGTTCAATTGTTGATCGCTTGAGGAAGGAGAGGCATAGGGTTGGTATTTAAAACTGAAAAGGGTTAAAGGTAAAGGGTATTAGAAAATGGTTAAAAAGATAAATTGTTAATAAGTTGAATTTGATAAGTTAGGGGAGATTGACTTATCAAAAACTGCTTATTACCGGTTTGACACCGGTATAAGCAACTTTTTTTTCTTCCTCATCCAAACACTTAAAACGACTTATTATAGGTACTACACAGGTAATAAATCAATAAGGAGCTTTTATAAGCAATCCTAAACATCCCCTAAATATTTGTTTTTTTTAAGTATATGTATTAAATATTGTTAAAAAATAAATAGTAAAGTTCACTTTTGGTCCCTAAGGTTTGTTTTTTTTTCAACGGTTTTCGTCCCTCAACTTTATTTTAACAGATTTATTTCTTAGAAAAACAAAAAAAAATGTTTAGAATGACTCAAATGCCCCTCATTTAATTGGATTTAACCAAAAAAAGTTAACAATCATTAAAGGGAGGGACCAAAACCATTCGATGTGTCAAACGTGAAAGACAAATATGTTAATATAAAGTTGAGGGACGAAAATTGTTGAAAATAACAAAATTAAGGACCAAAAATGAAAATTAATAAAAAAATAAAACGTACAAGAATGAATGGATCGCTGTAAGCACTTAACGGTAAAATTCAACTCTATATCTTATTTATCGGGCAAGATTTTAGTCTACCAAAACGATATCGTATGTAACAATTTACCCGGTAACCGCTGACCGTGGTAAGAGTCGTCGTCATCACTTACCGGGTAAGACTCTCGGTTTGTGTCTTCGCTCTTACCAGGTAAGATTCTTGATCTTTGTCATAATCATCCGGTAAGAGAATGTGACTTGATAAGCGCTTACCCGAGTAAGCATTTGGTAAACGGCCCCTAAATTACAAATTTAGTCGCTGAGGTTTTATATAAATTATGGATTGAGTCCTCCAAACAAAATAATTCCATATAAAGTCATTGTGTTTTTAATTTTGTTTTAGATTGGGTCCCTTGATCTAATGTTGTTAACTTAAGCTCCATTAAACAAACAACCCATGTGCCCCTCATGTGATGGGCTTTTTGTTATTTTACCATTTTATTTAATAACTATTTTCAATGTACAATTTTTATTTGAAATAGATTTTTACCGTACAACTTGAAATGCAACTTCTACGAGTATCATGAAGCTTAAATAAATAGGAAAAAAGAACTGTCAGTTGTCACTAACGCATTTGAGTTAATCGGGACATAGCAGTGTTGACCTCCCTATTCTCTGGCATTTCTTCGATGCCCTCCCCCCTTTCTCTAGTGCCCTTCCTCTTACCTCAACTCGTCACCACAACATCCCCTCATTGTACAACCTTTGGCCTCCCTACACCATTGATCCTAGAAAACTCGATAACCATGGTCACCACAGTGAGACTCCGACTCCATCTCCACTGAACCCAGTTATGAAAACCCCAAATCTCCATTGAAGCCGCCCCCCGCTGTTGAGAGTCATCGAACCAAGAACTAAAAACCTCATATCTCCATCCTAGATCTGAAACCCGCAAATATGAAAAAGGTTATGGTCTTCTGCATAAAGAAAATTTACCAATATCGAAGGAAGCATTCGAAGGTCTACAACGTTTACTTCTAGTAATATCCTTAGCCAAAAATCGAAGGTTATGCATATCAAGGTTTTGTTAATGGTTCTTTGATATGGAATGAATTTTAGGTTATTTGATTTAGATTTGGGATTTTTGATATTGTTGTGTTCCTGATGATGAATTTGTTGTTTGATCTTGTTAATGGAGTTATATTTTTTGTGTTCTTGATTTATTTATTTATGGCTCTTTCTTTGGTTGAGAAACATGGACAAACTGATGATGAAAAATCCAAATTTACACAAATGGGGGAAAACATGTTTTGTTATTTATTTGTTTTTCAAAAAACGAGTTTGGGTTGTTTTTATCTTCAAAAATGAGTTTTTTTCCCTTGATTTTATTCTTTAAAAATGGGTTTGCATTGCTGATTTTTTGTTGTGTGTATGAGAGATCTCTATGTTCTTGGTAGCCAGATAAGATGTAAGTTATTGGTAGCCCACAACTTGAGGCTTATAAAGAGCTCACAAATCTCATTTTCTATCCATGTGGGATGAGTTGTTACAGAAGATGACCGTAGGATGACTAGAGAAGATGACCACCATTGTGAGTCATCACCGGATAAAGGAGGTATGTCGAAGAACATATAGGAGTGTCAACTAGATGACTTTAGTTTACATTTTTTTTTCTCTCTTTAACTTCACACACTTGTACACACTCAATGACACATATACATTAAAAAAATATTACAGGTAGAACTAAAACGACAAAAAAGCCCCTCATGTGAGTGCCATGTGAGATGTTTAACCGTAATATATTTAACAGAATTAGGTCAAAGGGCCCCAGTTCAAAACAAAAATGAAACCACGGTGACAATACATGTAATTATTTTGTTTGGAGACCCAATCCATAATTTTTATATCAACACAAGGACCAAATATGTAATTTAGTCTAAAATTAATTTTAAAAAAAGACATTTGTTTGTATGTATGTATATTAACTAAAAGTACCATTAATAACACAGACGTTTAATTATTTGAGAACTCCTTAATTTATGAGACTCTGTAAGATTAATCTTCAGCCACTAATATGAAATAATTGATAAGATAATTAATGCATTTTTTGGGGTGTTCATGTACAGACATGCACAATTAAATGTGTACATATTTTTAGGGTGTTCTCTCCTCTCTTCTGTAACATACATGTATATACATGCACAATTAAATGTGTACACATTTTTAGGGTGTTCTCTTCTCCTCTCTTCTGTAACATACATGTATATACATACACAATTAAATATGTACACAAAGTGAACATATTGTGAACACAATTAAAACAACCTTAACCAATTGGTAGTAGGGTGTTCACAATTTATTCACAGGCTGTGGGTTTAGATTTAGTTTTGTTGCTTTAATTGGTGTTGACAACATGTTCACCATGTATATCAGATTTTGTGGATTTGTAGTGTGTTTATAAGTTGTTGTAGTATTTCTAAAAAAAGATGTTCATAATATGGTTATCTTTTGTGCATATTTAATTTTTTTTTTGTTCGTGTATGTTACGAAGAGGGGAAAGAGAATAGATGAGAGAGGAGTGTTGGTTCAGGAAAAACGGTACTTGAGTCTCATCCCTAACCTAACTTGGGAACTGTGTCCTAGATGCTAGTCTTATGTTTTTAGACAAGATCATGAGCTTATTTTGTAACTTCCAAATATGCTGAATGGGGAGTTATCCTACTACTGATTTGTTGGACATTTTCACTTGGGATTTATGAATAGTTGGACTATCAAGTAGGCATTAAGAAGGTTGGGTCTTGAGGAACTACCTTTGTGGTAGGTGCTAAGAACCACAACACTTGAGGTGCTAGCTTGGAGGTAGGAACTAAGTGTAAGTGAGCCTTGAGGTGTTATCCAAATCGATGGGCACTAAGGTCGGCCTATTCTTAAGGTGAAACTTATTAAGGGTCATTGGGTACTTGGACCTTATGATTAAATATGAACACCTGGTACCATTGGATGAGAGGCATACTCTTGTGTTCCCTCTACTCTTAATGGATAAGGGTAGGGGTGCTCAAAATACTGATCAACCTGGCCAACCTAAACCGAAAAAACTCAAAAAAGTCGAGGTAACCCGACACATAATTGATACAAAATTAGACCAACCCGCATCTAGTGGGTTGGAATTGGATCAGGATTATTTGAAGTCAACTCAACCCAACTTGATGAACCTGATGCACTTCTATACTATAGGTTTAATATGATTTTAACTCCGTCATTAACATATATACATTAGACATTAGATCAATCCATAATTAGCTATATTCAAAATTATATTACAATATTAACCGAAATTTTACTTTTTTATTTGCATGAACCTTCAACTTTCTTTTTTGAGTTTGTTAGTTGTTTTTTATATGTTATCATTTTGATAACTTCATTTAAACACAAACACTTAGCTAGATTATAAAAATCATATAGCAAAAGTTTCAACCCGACCAACCCACATAGGTTGGGTTGTAGTTTTGCTTGGGTTGGGTTCAGGGCGTCCCTGGGGGAGGGCGGCACGGGCGCACTCCCAAGGCCCAAAAATATAAGGGGCCCAAAATTTCCCTTTAAAGTATATAGTAGTCTAAAATAATTTAATAAATTAAAGAAACCAAAAAATTGTAGCATATAATAAGAGACAAAAATAATTTAGTAGATAATAAGGGCCCAAAAATATATCAACTAATTACATTGGAGAAGAAAATAATAAAAAATTAATTGATCATTCATTATATGCTATTGTTTATTGTTCCTATAATTTTTTTTATCACCAACAAGGTCCAATGATATTGGCTATTGCTATCTCTATATGCTTGACTATTTTCGTGCTTCAACAATTCAACGTTAAGATCATGTGCTTGCTATTGCTATATATTTTTGTTAGATATTTTTATCAATTTCTATTTTTATTGACTATTGGTATTTGGTTATGTTGTTCTAATTGTTTTTGTTGACTATTGTTATCTATTTTTGCTTCTACATAAAATATTTTACTTTTTTTTTACAATTAATCTATTGTTCTTATGATTTATGACGTGTTTCATGGTTTTGTGATTAATCAATAAAAATTTTCTACTAGATGTATTTAGTAATGTCTCTTATATATGTCATGTTTCATAAACTTTTAATATTAACATCTTATTTTAGTTGAGCAAAAAAAGAAGAAAAATAGAATTTAAATATTTTCATCAATTGTTTGACTTATGTATCTTTCATTGGGATTCCACCACATCACAAGATTCTATTTAAGTGCTCAAACAATCATTTGTTGAACTTGTATATTATATGTTTAATTCATTATTTATTTTTACTAGATTTCAATGGATCATCTTTTCTTTCATATTCTTATTAATCTTCATTTGTCTACTTGTCTAGAAAACCTTGATAATCTTCTTTATTATTGATCTCTCATTGACCTCATGATTATTTCATTAACACGAAATCTCTTTTTGTATCAAAATAACACATATTTCTTGTTATAAAGTAAAAATTTCTTACTTTTTATAAAAAATTATCAACCATAGTTTATATACACTTGGTTTAAAATTACATAATAAGAAGTACGTAAATTTAAGTACTCTCTTATATATCTATAATATAGATAAATAAGATTTTTTTACTCAGTAAATTATTAACATTTTTTGTACTTAATTTTATACTAATGAAAAACATTTATTACTGAAGGTCACTACAAGAAAAGTGAGCTTTGACGATGCGCCTTTTAGCGGTAACATGTTTCATAAGTTATAGCGATGACATGTTGTTATATACTCTTTCTAATGATAAACGGACTTTTAGCGTCAACAAAAGTCGTTGCTAAAAGCCTTGTTTCTTGCAGTGGGGGCCCTGTTTTTATGTTCGCCCAGGGACTAAAAAAATGTCAGAAACGGGCCTGGTTGTGTTAGGTTTAGATTTTTCAAACCGCAAACATTGGTTTTGGTTCTTCAAATGCCCTTCAACTCGACCCCAACCCAACCCATGTGTAGCCCTATGTACGAGTCTCCCACGTTGATTCCAGAAAAGACATTATGCTAGGTTCACAATGGTGTTAATTGATACATTGAGGTTGCTTACTTCAAAATAGCCTAACATTTGTTTGGTATTGACATGTATCCCAGGTTCAAAAGGTGGGATTGCTTAGGCGGTCTATTACCCGTCTTAGAGAGCTTTGGGGAGCATTTTGCTTGAAATCATTTTTGGTGGTTTAGGTGACACCTAACTGTAATCTTATTTCTTTTAAAGAAATTAGATTATGAGGGTGTTATCCTCAAATCCATTGGTTACAAATTGTAATTAGTTAGGGTGTTTAAGTTTTCCCTTCTGGAAATCTCATATTTTGATATTTATATACCACATTTTGGGTTTCTTTGGAAATTTTAGCGTCCCAGTTTTTGGGGTGTTACATATGGGTAGAATAATTCCGCTCATGCTTTTTGAGTTGTCTCAACGCGTAGCGATCACTTTGCTTTATTGCATCAAGGCACATCCCAAGCCCATCTTAGATGTGTCACTATATGCCACAAAGTCTTTGAACCCTTTCGGTAATGAAAGAATTGGAGCCGATGAACCTGAGTACCGACTTGCAAAGGAAGGGTCGACACAATCGGTCATCAAGTCCATAAGCATTACCAGTGCTTTCGTCAAACTGAATGTCATTATTAGTAACTCGTAATGGCCATATTGAGTCCTAAAATCCATTTTTGCAACATTATCCTTCACCTACAGTTGTTGATACCCCGAACGGAGGTCAACCTTCAAGAAGCAACCCGCCCCTTGAAGTTGATCAAATAGATCATCAATCGTGGGAAGTCGAAATTTGTTCTTCACGGTTGCTTTATTTAGCTCTCAATAATCAACACAAATCCTCATGGTGTCATCCTTCTTCTTCACGAATAAAACCGGAGCTCCCCATGGTAATGAACTCGGTCTCACAAATCCTTCTCAAGGAGATATTGTAATTGAGATATCATCTCTTGCATCTCAGACGGTGCCAAATGGTAAGGCGCTTTAGCGATTAAAGCGGCCCCCTGGACAAGATCAATGCGAAACTTTACTTATCGATCGGGTGGTAAGCCGGGCAAGTCATCAGGAAATACATCAGGGAAGTCACAAACAATCCTTACGTCCTCAAGCCTCTTTTTTCCTAACTTGGCATCCAACATGTATGTCAAGTACGAGGAGCACCCTTTAACCAAGCACTTACATGCCTTAACCATCGATATAACCACAATGTCCTCTTTCTTTTCTCCCCTCGGATAAGTACCGCATCACCGCCTAACACCGGAATCTGGATTAGTTTCTTGGAACACATGATTTCAGTCTAGTTTTCTACCAACCAATTCATTCTGATCACAACATCAAATCTACCGATAGACATTGACAAAAGATGCACTGGAGATTTCTTTCCCTTGATTTCTAACGTATAACCTTTGAGAACTTCTTGGATAAGGACTTAACTACTGTTAGCTATTTCTATTATAAAAGCATTCTCTAAAGCACTAACACACACAGATAAATAATTGACAGAATAAAATCGAGATAAAAGAACAAGTCGCACCACAATCAAATAGTATACGCACATGTACGGAGTTAACAAGAAACATACTTGATACCACATCTGATCCTACCAACTTTAGCTTTGAGATATCATTCCAGATATGAACCGACTCTCTACAATTCAAAGCACATGGGCCTCTTAATTGTCCAATCTCATATGACTTGGTCGGGCTTCGTACACTTAAAACAGCAACCAGGAATAGAGTTGCAAGGGCCAAAATTCTTGCTTCGGCACTTGGATCACCATCTAGCTTCCCACCTAGAGTCGGCTCCATGGTTGATGTTGTAAGTAATTGTGTTTTTTAAAGATCCATAATTTCCTTCCCATTTTCTCTTCTATCCCACTCCTGACCTTCTTGCTTTGAGCAAAATTATCTTCCATCAGTTTGGATTCTTCAATCATCTCTCAAATAGTGGAGACTTTAGCCTCTCGGACCATCGACTTCATGTCAACTGGTATGCCTCTGAGGTAGGCCTTAATCTTCTCTTTTTCAGTTGAGACCAGGTGCCTACTAAGTCTAACTTCTCTATAAAAAGACTGGAGTAGTCATTCACTGACATGCTCCCCTTCTTGAGAGATCGAGACTCATCTTCAATTAGATCAACTTCCCTTTCATTGCAATATTGTTTCATCACATTTTTCTTCAACATCCCCCAAGTCGGCGATGGGATAATATTGGCTCCAAGGGCGGATTTAGTAATGTTCCACCATTTAAGAGCTTGGACCCTTAGCACTTTGGAGGCAAACTTCATTTTTTTTCTCATTACACTCGCTTGAATCAAAAGTATTCTCAGTTTCTTAAATTCAGTTCATACACGCAACTGGGTCGATAGCTCTCGAAAATTCTAGCCGCTTGCTACATAGAAAGGTCTTATACGAACAACCTTTCTCTCTATGCTTTATACCGATAATCACTTTCTCTTCCATGCCAATAGCATTCCCAATTCCCTCGAAAACACCTACAACATTCTCAGCAACAGTTTCATGCCTCCAGTTCTTGGCATCTCAGTCTTCTAGCATTTTCGTGAACACCTCATGTTGTTTCTCCATGATCGAGTTCACCATTTGCATTAAAGATGCACATGGGTTTGCTAAGTTGAAAGCATTTGAACAGCCCAATCCAATGTTTGTGGTTTGAAAAATCTCAATCCAGCCCAACCCAAGCAAAACTACAAACCAACCTAACCCAACCCAAACCATGTGGGTTGGGTTGTGTTGGTCAGGTTGATCGGATTGAAACTTTGGTACAATAATTTTACAATAGTTAAGCATTTGTGTTCAAAAGAAGTCAAATCAAAATGAGAACACATAGAAAAAAAGGATAGCAAAGTTCTGGATAGAGCTTCTTTTAAGGACATGAACTAGTGTAGATAGAAGAGAGAATCAGAGTGACTCGTTAAAGACAAGAGAAAAAGGAAGGTTCATGCAACTAAGAAAAGTAAAATTACGGTTGAAATTGTAATATAATTTTGAATATAGCTAATTATGGATTGGTCTAATGTATAATGTACATATATTAATCAAGAAATCAACAATCATATTAAATCTATAATATAGAAATGCATCGGGTTAATCGGGTTGGATTGGGTTCAAATTACCCTAACACAATAGATGTGGTTTGACCAAATCTTTTATCAACTATTTGTCGGGTTACCTCGGATTGAGTTTTTTGGGTTTTTTCGGGTTGAGTTGGTCAGGTTGGTCGGTTTTTTAGCACCTTTAATTTTCATGGTGGAATTAGTTCTTGAATGAACAAAGTATCGGTGGCCAACGTTACCCTTGGCACATGATCCACTCTACCACTTAGCATTTAGGGAAGTTGCATATTACTGGCTCCTTTTGGTTTGCCCTAAAGCCGTCACACTGACCTTTCGACCATCATTCAAGGGTCAGATGTCTACTCTACGTATTAACCATCTTAGACTGTCAAACAAGGGGAAAAGAATATGAGATTAAGCCAATACAAGATTAAAAAACAGAAACATACCATTACATTGATTAATCATCGCAACAATAGTAAAGTCAATCTCATACATAACAACATACTGAAAATAGCATTAGCTACATAAAAATTTGAATGTATCATATACAAGAGTTCTTGTCGCCATCATTACAACTCATAATTTAGTGTATTTACGTCGACTCTATAGTTCATATCTTAAGAGTTTTTAACCATATCTCACGATTCATTACTTAAAGTCTTCGCTTAAGTATAGGAATATTAAGTTCATATCTGGTTCACTTAAATTAGAGATTTGATACCAACTTGTAACATCCTAAAATAGGAGATAATGTAAACCGCTCAAATAAGATGGATTAAAAGCTATATGTTAAATCAAATATAATCACCCAACAAAGGGGAAATAGCACCAGAGTTTACATTAAATAATGGACGATAGCTAATAACCTACTAATCTAAACGAATTCTAGATTTAGATTACAACCAGGTATCACTACAATCTCCAAAAGAATACTATCAATAGTAACTCCACACGTCCTCTAAAATATGATGACCCAAAAATGTCTCTACCTACAATCATCACTCTACTCAAGCATTAGGAGCCTCATCTCTACGAGACTCTGATATACATGTCATTTTAAGAAAAAAGTGTTAGGTTTAACGCCTAGTGAGTTCAAACTGTTTTAGAATAAAACTATAAAACATTACAACTGAAAATCATAGCTTTAATCAACTCTAATCAAGTCACGATGACGGGGAAGATCCGATGTACCATTGAAAGTGATGTAACACATAACTAAGCAACATTTCAATGTTATATAAGCATAACTTTCAGATTGTAATCATTAATATCAACCACTCCAAGTCTATAGTTTAAGGAGTTAACAAGCTCAAGTTCTCCAATTCTATTGCTTATGGAGTCATCAAGTTCAATCACACTAAGTTTATACCTTGAGATCTCCCAAAATTCAAGATAAGCTCGTTCACTTAGAAATTACATTATATTGGTCAATAATTGATGCTGGACTCCAAGAGTCCATACCTTATTGCCTATTTCAAGTTATAAATAGGGAATATCATCTCATACACATCAAATAAAACCGACTTTTATACCTATGGATCTATTGAATTCTAGTTTATATTGTATATTCCTTTAGATGTGTCAAACCATATGCAACATATAAATAATCATGTATAAATAGTTACCGAAGTGGGTAAAATTCTCATTTTATCAACAATACCAAGTTAAGACCATTTATAATACCTGGTTCCCAAAACGCATCAAAACTTTGAAGTAATCATCCCCAGTGTATATAAAATCATTACCCACACTTATTATAAAATTAATGCATAAAGTCCCAAAAATCCCAAACATGACCTAGTTGGTCCAAAATCACCTAAATGTGAAATATTTACAATACAAGCTTTAAGAAACTAAAATACAACATTTCAATATGTATATGATTTTATAAAAGTGTAGGATGAACTCGCAATACTAGGTTTTGGAGAAAACCTAGAAAATCAAGAAATCTTCTGGATATGGTGTTGAGAACTTAGAGCTTGAGTCCTATGTTGAATATTTAGCTTAGATGATGATCCGATCCTTAAATGATGATGAATAACCTCCATGCCTTCCAAAATGTATTCAGTGAGAAGGAAAAAAGGGTATTGAAGGAGAAAGAAGGAGATGAAAAAAATGAGAAACGCTAGCTCAAAACAACTTTTTATGCTCCAGGGCACGCTGGCTATAGTGCCCAACGATTTTGACAGTGCCACAATCGTGTGGCACAATCACCCAGATGTACCAGCTCTTGGTACATCTCATGCTATTGTGCCCGATAATTGTGATAGTGTCATAATCGCATGTCACAATTGAACCAAAAGTATAAATTCTCAATACATCTCATGCTATTGTGCCCAACAATTGTTACGGTGTCACAATCGCATGTCACAATCGTGCCAAATATACTAGCTCTCAGTACATCTCATGCTATTGTGTCGGTGATTGTGATATATATCATTATCGCCTAAAATTCAAATATTCCTATTTTGACAACTAAATTAGCTCGATAAATCCCGAAATTTCATTTAATATTTATAATATGAAAATACAGGAGTTACATTTACACTTGTTGATAAGTGTGTTGACACGATCATGAGTCTTATGGAGAGACTCTTTTGGTAGTGCAGAGAAGCTGGTACACTCGTTCAGGCATTGAACTTTTCGGTTCTTCTTCTTTTTACCGCCTCACTCGAGTTAATTTGCCAATTCATCCCAGATCCCTTTTGCATTTTACAAGAATCTAGAGATTGAAATATTTCATTTGGGAATAGTCATGATGAGCAAACAATTGGCCTTTCGATCGATTTCCATTTTCTCCAAATCTTCCTTGTTCCATATTTCTTCATCCTTTGGCGTATAATATGCAAGTATTTCTTCAGTTGTACTTGTAGTTGGTACTCTTGGTACTAGAACCTTGGGAACATAAGGACCATTAATCACATATTTATGCAATTCATTGTCAAGTCCCTCAAGGAAGTTTATCATACGAATTTTCCATTGCGGATATTCACCCCGAAGAAGAATATGAGGTTTTGTGAGAGATCCAACGCTGTAAGAAGAGTTCCATCAATAATTTGCCATTATTAAATAAATAATAGTATGAATTTGTTCTTCAAATGATTGAAAAACTGCAAAAATCACAAAAATTAAGATTGAACGAGAAACTTGATAACATGGGTATATAACAGTGATTTGCACGTTTTGAATAAATCACCTAATTAAATCAAGAAATTAATCTAAAACATATTCAATTGTTTGATTGTAATCAGTCAATCTGCTATGATACTAATTGTTGGTTCTGAGTTTCTCAATTTATAGATCTAAATCAATAAAATGTAAGAGCGGAAGCAGTTAGATCTAATTTAGGCAAGAACAACGAATGATAAGTATAGAAAATATAACCAAGAGAATGCAGCCATCATCATTATGTTGTATTGATTAAAGATTGAGATACCTTTGGATTGATCTTCACGATGCTCACAGTATTCTGTATAAAGTGTATTCAAAAACTTACAATGAAAAAAACATGAACTACTATTTATAGGTCTATAGGAGGTAAGTCAAACCATTGTCCACTGAAGTGAGTCCACGTATAAAGTGCTAAACTTTAGGCAGGAACGGTTGAGCAGTATCAGTTTCACACTTGAACATAGTTGACGAGGTTGAGTCCAGAGGTAGGATCCAGAGATAAACTGGGGTCTCTGCCTTGTTGAGTGATCATCAGGTCAAGTACTTTTTGATGAACTATGCAAAATGGTTCTAGACTTCAACACTTTCTTTTTACATAATTTTATAAGACAAGATTGGAATTAGCAAGAAGAGAAAGCTTTCGAATTAAACTAGATTTTATTTTTTAACTATTTTTTTATAGTCTCAATTGAATCTCACGAATTACGAAGTTTTTGAAAGAATACTCCCCTAATAAACACATATGCAATTTACACATCTGATAATTATTACAATTTCTGTTGAAAATAAATTCACAGTTATCAAATGGTTTTTGACTAAATTAATATTAATCTGTGTTATAATTCATCAACATTTTTTATTCTTCTTCAAATGTTTTATTAAAAAATAATATATTAAATAAAATCCAAAAATATATTATTAAAATAACAAAATAAAACCTTATAATTGTATGTTTAAATTTAGGTTAGATGGTGATGATAAGTATAGAAGAAAGAGGGTAGGGAAGGATGAACCAAGGCTTGTCTCTGTCTCCTTAACTTGTGATAACTATTACCAAAGCATTGATTAATAAAATTAAAAATAATTAAATATAATTTAACTTATTATAACGTTTTAGTAGTTTATTGTTTTTTTTCCCGATTATAACCCTCATTAATATTAATTATAAATAAATATTAATAAAATTTAAATATTATTAATATTAATTAT
>NC_037542.1:2710782-2728389 GCF_001531365.2 Cynara cardunculus var. scolymus | reverse complement strand
TATAATAATTAATTTGAAATTCTTTTATTGATTTGGTTTGTATTAGTTAATATATTTTTTTCTTATTAGAGATTTGTTTCAATTATATTTTAAAATATTATAATTTATAAATTTTTCAAGATATGGTCATTTGACATTCTTATCAACTAATTTTATATCAAACATGATTTGTTCGTTAGCTAACTTATCAGTTATCAGTTAGTTTGCGAAACATAGCCTAAACATACTCCTATTTCGATTCATTATTATTTTTCTCAAATTTTACTTAAAAAACGTTTTTAAATAAACCAATTTATCACAATCGCCACCTCCAACAACCAATATTACCATGCAACTAATGTCGTCGTCATAGTTGCCACCCTCACCCTCACCCTTACCCTCAAACAAAGATGGAGATATCAATTCTATTTGAGATATTTTATTCCAATTTCTACCAACCAAACATCTGGTCAAATTCCATTAAATATTACCTTAATTTCTTCGAAGTCAAATTCTTTTGATGAATTTCAATTCTTCGAACCAAACGCCTCCGTTTTTCTTGTTTATAATAATTATACATACAAATATTTAAATGAAATAAAAAAATACAAACATACATATTAATTGTCATGTATTTAATTTAAAAAAAATATGATTAAATGGGGATGGGGATGTATGGAGTCCACATCTGTAAGACACTTCAACTCTAAGGGTACTTAATGGAGCTCACATCACATGGTTTCAATGCATCTGGTGTTGGACTTGTCTCTTTAAATTAACATGTTGACTTTTTTAATAGTCAAATTTGTTTTAAAATCAATAAAAACATTTGTTATTTTTATAATAATAATAATAATTACATAAATCTATATCTTAAGTAATAATAACTCAACTCAAAAAATAAAATACCCGATTCCAAAATAATTACTTTCTCATCGTTGTTGTTTTGATTTTCGAGATTTCATGAATAAATTCTGTCAAACAAACCAAAAATCTTATAAATTTGGATCAAAACCCTGGAAAAAAATGAAGCTTACACTACTAGAAAACAAGGTATCAACGACGAAAATCAGCGAGAGAAAAAAATCTCCCGTAGATCAGCGAGGAATTAGCAAGAGAATAGCCAAAAACAAATTCTCTCGCTGATCCCTCACTGAAAGTATCCCTCGCAAATCCGTCGTTGAATATATTCACTCACCGATCTGTCGTTGAAACTATTCTCTAGCTGAAAGTATCCCTTGCAAATCCGTCGCTGATAACATTACTTACGAGCATTTAACCGACGGAGTATCAGTGATGGATGACCTTTTTAGTGACAGATTTGCAAGGAAATTTTTCCTTACTGATACTCTGCGTTTTTGTAGAGTCAAACATAAACTGAATAATCTTATGATTTTTTAAATTGAATCAAAAGACTTATTTATTTAATTATATCGAAAATATAATATGTTAAGAAATTTTAGGAAATAAATATTTTATAATATAGTAAAGATTATTAAAATAAAAATATTTTATTATTGTAATTTTTTGTATTAATATTATTTAGTATACTTTTAGTTGTTTTATTTTGACTTTAAAATGTTAAATAAATAACTTTAAATTAGTAAAGTATATTTTTGAGAAAAATTAAAATATTAGATCAAAATATATGATAAAGGAAAAGGTAAATTTACAAAGATCGTCCTTTGGGTTAAATGAAAATTACAGATTGGTCTTTTGATTTTCTTTTTCTTACAAAACAGGTCCTTACAATTTCATTTTTATTATGAATCAAGTCCCTTACATCAACTTCGTTAAAGGTTTCGTTAAGGCAAAGGCATTTTGGTACTTCTCATTTTTTTTAGTCGATTTGCTTTTTTCTTTAATAAACAATTTAGGTCTTGTTTGTTTTGTGGAAAAAAAATTCTTATTAGCCTTTTATGTCTGATTTGTTATAAAATAAGGTCATTCAGACTGTTTGTTTTTTCCAATTTTTCAGAGGCACTTATATTTTATTGTCATCTTATCTCAAAAGAGGTAAATCAACCTCTTATTTGTCTCTTATTGTTCTTGAAATCTTTAGCAACGACGTTTCTTAATATAATAATCTTAATCGATCATTTCTTTCAATTGATCATTACCAAATCGATCTTTACATCTCTCAGTTGGTGTATTTTAATAGGATTTAAAATGTATTAAATACCGTTAATGGCATATTTTCATTTAAATGAATGCTAATTATATAATTTAAATATAAATTTCGTAATGATGATTAATAAATATATTAAATTGTATAAATTTATCTATAAATTCAACATTATAATAATCTAATCGGTAAAATAGACAATTTAAACAAATTCAGACAATAACCAATTTACAAAAACGAAACAGTCTTATTGATTCAGATTTTAGAGTTCACCACCATCTTTTATTAATTAGAAATGAAATAAGACTTTAGCAACCTTAAAAAAACAAACACCACCTTAGTGTATAAATTGATAAAAAAAAATTATGTGCAAATGCCGCAAAGCATTTAAAAGACACAAAAATAAAATCCTTAAACCCTCCCCACCCCTCCCCTTCTTCTTTGATCATCTTCTTCGGCCAAGGATAAACACAAACATCTACTCTTTTGTGCGGAAACATAAGTGTTTTGAAAAATTCAGAAATTAGACAAAGTAAAAAACAAAAACTCATAACTTAAATTACAAAATACAACTCAAAAAAGAGAAACAAATTATTAATTATGTAAGAGGTCCATCGATATGGGTTTTTTCAGAAGATGAAAAAATTACAGTATTGGGTTTCTTTCGAAGAGGAAATAATTACAAAACAGTATTTCTGTAAAAGAGAAACAAATTACACTAACCAATAATCTAAGGGGGTGTTTGGTTCACATAATAAATTTGATGGAACTGGAATCCATCAAAGGAATTTGACTTTGAAGGAACTGGAATGAAATTTGATGAAATTTGACCACGCGTTTGGTTGGTAGGAATTGGAATGAAATTTCTCAAAAGATTTGGTACAATCGTCTTTGTTTGGACTATCGCACCTATCGCCTCGTGCACACCCTACCAACCACCATATCACTACTGTTGTTGTCACAGTCATCACCCTGTCCCACCACCCCAACCTTGTCCCCACCACTCTTGCTCCATATGTGGGGGTTGTTGGGGACAGGCAAGGTAGGGCGAGGCGGTAGGGATGGGGCTAGAGTGGGCCAGTAGGTGTTAGGGTGGTAGCTATAATTACTACAGTGGTAAGATGGTGATCAGTGGTGGGTTGGAGTAGGGTAAGGTGGGGCGGGACGGGACGGTGCAGATAGGTGGCAGGATGGTAGTTGTGACGACGATAGTGGTGGGATAGTGGTCAGGTGGCTGGGGTCTGGGAGTGGGTGGGTATGACGACAACCATAGTGGCATGATATTTAGTGGTGGGTTGGAGTAAGGTGGGGTGCGAGTGAGTGCCAGTTGTGAAGGTGACAATAGTGGTGTGGGGGTGGGGGTTAGGTTTAGGGCGAGGTGGGAAGGCAGGGCGGGGCGGTGAGGATGGGGATGGGTGACGGGGTGGTAGTTATAATGACAACAGTGGTGGGATGGTGGTTGGGTGGCTGGAAGTGGGTGGGTATGACAACGACAGTATTGGCATGGTGGTTAATGGTGGGTTGGGGTAGGATGGGGTGGGGGTGAGTAGTAGTTATAACGGTGACAATAATGGTGTGGTGGTGGGGGTTAGGTTAGGGGCGTGACTGTAACAATAGTAGCATGGTCGTACTAGGGATGTGCAGTGAATGACCGGAGGGTGGGTGAGTGGGTGTGATGACAACAATAGTGGCATGGTGGTTAGTGGTGGGGTAGGATGGGTGGTGGTGGGGAATGAGGGGTGGCGCATGACGAACAATAGTAGCATGGTTGTGGTAGGTGGTGATGGAATTCAATTTCTTCCATTATGCCAAGAAATTTATTTGTGGAATTCAATGAAATTTGAAGGATTCCATCTATTTCAAGAAATGAACCAAACAAAGGAATTGGAATTTAGTCAAATGAATTTGTCATTCCAATTCCATCAAATTCCTTCGAATTCCACAAACCAAACGGCCCCTAAGTTTTTTTTTTTCTCGATCTCAATGAGCTCCACCCACCAACTGAACTAGTAGATGGGTTTTACAAATTTAGTTTAGAAGACAATAAAACTAACTCTTTCTTGACCTCGAGGAATCGAAGAATTACAAATGAATTTACAAAAAGAATTTGCATTGGTGTTTTGATCTTTAAAAAAAATAAGTAGATAGGTTCGATCTTGAATCCTTGATTCGGTAGACGGGCATCTCGACTTGGATTTGAATCATGGATCTGGACATGGACAACGTTTTCTGGATCTGGAATTAGGGGTGTTCATTCAAACTGACAAATCGCACAAACTACGCACACCGCACCGCAAAGAGTGGTTTAAAATTTTCATGGCGTGGTTTGCATTTTTATCAAACCGCACTATGTGGTGCAGTTTGCAGTTTTGAGTTATCAAACTGCGGTTCAAACCGCATCGCACCACATGATTTGTATTTTTTTTATTTTATATATAACACAAATATATATATATATATATATATATATATATATATATATACACACATATATAATTTATTATTTATGTAATATTTTTGGACTTTGAGTTTAATCCAATATGGAAAGTGGCTATATTAATAAACTAGTTAGGCACGTCACAGTTCACGCGTCCAATTTAGTTTGAAGTTTGTTCTTTTACTTCTTAGACTATTTTAGTTATGTAATATATATTTGATAGTCGGATGTATTGAAACTTTTTGTTTTTTTGGACTATGGTCACTTAATCATTAATGTGTTTTTAAAATTATAATTATTGGATTGTAGACATAAAGTGCAATAGGTACAAACCGCATATAATTATACGGTACGGTTTAGAAAAATGCTCAAACCGTATATGTGGTGCGGTTTGCGGTTTAGCCCCAAAATGCACCGTGAACACCCCTGTTTAGAATTCTCGTGTCCTTTGTTTCTGTTTTCAATTCTTCAAAGTCAAAATTGGAGCAATGTTTCTTTATAGGTTGAGGGTAGCAGGAGGGGTTTAACAGAGTTAAGGGGGACAATAAAGGCAGGGATGGAGGAGGGGAAGTCGTAGAGGGTGGGCTAGAGCTTTGTCGTCGGAGATGGAAGGGAAAAGTGGATGGACAAACATCGTCATTTTGTAAGGGAAGGGAAAAGTGGATGGACAAACATCGTCATTTTGTAAGAGAAGGGAGGGGTTTATACATGCGTGTGTGGGTGGGTTGATTCATGTGAGAATCGCAAAAATATGCAAACCTTGAGAACTCATATGTTCATTAATCATACACAGTAATGAATTTCAGTAAGCATATTTCATCAATGCATATATATATACATACACACACACACACACACACACACATATATATATATATATAGGAGTAACATTTTTTGTTAACCAAGAATATAATGTTAACTTTGTGAACTTATTTGATCAATAAGATTCATTCTTTAGTAGATGTTACTTCAAATGTTTGATTTAATGATCAAGGGCAAATAGGTAATATATATATATATATATATGTGTGTGTGTGTGTGTGTGTGTGTGTGTAAGCTACTTTTATAGTATTTAATGAGATGTAACAATTTTTATGTGTAAGTTACTTTTATGGTATTAATAATGTTCATATGTGTTCATAACCATAAGTATTCATAAAAATGTGTTCATATGTGTTTACAGATGTTCATAAGAATGTGTTCATAATCATATGACGTTCATAAGATTAATGTTCATAACTATATGATGTTCATAGGTGTTCAACAAGATTTTTCATAGATGTTCATATGCCATAATCTTATCCTGTTCTAGAATGTTCACCAAATGTTCAAATTTTCATTTATCACAAATATGCTATGATTTAATCCATAGATTAGTTAAACCAATTATTGGGTTAACAAAAGAACCAATCTTTATATATATATATATATATATATATATATATATATATATATATACTTAGGATCATGTGAGACCAATGGTTTTTGTGAGTCCCATAAGACCAATTCTCAATCCTTGGATTAAATTTACAATCAAAGCATTCATAATCACAAAATTGTCATGAGATTTCTCAATAATTACAAAATTGTCATCATGCAACTTTAGACCATTAAATCATTAGCTTATAAAGTTGATTAATGAACATAAATTGGTCTTACAAGTCTCACGTAAAACCATTGGTCTTGCATGAACCCAACCCTATACATACATGCATACATGCATACATGCATACATACATATATACAAAATGACTTCTGCTTTCTCGGTGAATGTCTTGGTAGAAGATATTATTTCACTATGGGAGCTGGCTATGCCCGAAGTCGTTACCTTAACCACAAGCAATTTTTTGTATTCTTTGGAATTTTGTTTTCCCCCTCCTGGTGGTATCAATATATATATATATATATATATATATATATATATATATATAATAACCAAAATATGTTTGAGTTAACAAAACTTATTTAACGAAGTTAGAAGAAAGGAGCTGAATTGTAAAATAAATGAAACCACAGACACCCAATCTATAAACAAAACATTAGAAAGATCCAATTCATAATTTTCATATAACACAAAAACGATGTTTGTAATTTAGCATATAAAAAAAACAAAAAGAACTCATTTTAAACTATAAAATAATATATTTAACTATAAAACAATTAAGAGACAAGATAAGGTACGAGGCATCTCATATTTCTAATTTTAATTTTGAGTAAATTACAAAAACGGTACCTACAGTTATGAAAACTTTAGTTTTGACCCCTTGACTTCAATAGTTAGACCGGTAACCTTGTGGTTTGCATTTCATTACAGAAGTTGTCCTTGACCCTAACACCGAATAGTGTCCTAAGGTGCTAGTCATAATTTTGAAAGATCAAAAACGAAAACTGCAATTTTCAAGAAACCACATTGTAGAAAATAAACTGAAGGTCACACCACATTTTTGGTCCTCGGTGGGATGTTTACAAATTTTAATCAAAACACAAAACTATGAAAATGGGCACTACTTTTGCATTTTTGTTTGAAAGTGGTCCCTAATACTAATTCCGTTAACATTTGTCGGTCAAGTGAGGGATGTTTCGGTATTTTTTACCTTTTTGGTCTTTTCCTTGTTATTTAATTAAAAATAAACTTCAATTTACACATGCTTAAAGCATGGATACAAGCCAAGAATGCACCCCACATCTACTCCTTCCCTCGGCTCTTGATGATCCTTCTCCAACAGAGGGAATTGAAAATCTAAAAAATCTATTCATAAATGACCAATCGCCAATGTTGATAACCCAGTTAACCTCTTTGTTGAAATCACCTATGCATGAAAACCCATTTAATCTCTTTGTTGAAATCATCTATGCCTGAAAATCCATTTGTTGCCGCAAGCTTTGGGGGGAGCGGGGAAGAACAATGGTGGGCAATCGATGGTGTTGATAATAGCGGTTGGTGATGATCGACTAGAGGAGGTCGATCAAAGTAGATGGAAAGAACTATGGTGATCATAGTGATGCCACAGAGAAGGGAGATCTAAATAGAGGGAGTGGCAAGGTGCATAAGGTGCATGGTCCACTATGGCGAAGGATTTGAGCGAACACCTTTCCAGAAGTATCAATACCGTCACATGAATTGTAAATGATGAAGGATAAGGGCGAACCACTATGGTGCATAAAGGTGCATGGACCACCGTTTCACTCGTAATGTGTCATCATATTTCTTTGCTGGATGTAACCGAATATTCCTTAAAACTACAATAATAACACAAGTTTCTTTTGGTAGAATTGGTTTGCACTCTCCTTCCAAGCATGGGTAAATTTGAGATAAAAGACTCGAACACATGACCCCTTGTTGACGATCCTTTACTCCGACAGCATCTAGGGTTCCTCGAACAATGTGATATCTCACACCGGATAAATCCTTAACCTTGTACAATGGAAAGTGCCACCGGTTTATCTCTCCAACGAATCAACTTACATAGAAAAACATGGAACTTACTAACAAACCAATGATGATTTTGTGAAAAATATCGATAACTTCGTTTTCTTTATAAACTAATGATGTCAGCACTTGAAAAAAAAAAATTAGACCTGTATCCGATGAAGGACGAAAATGCACATCAAGTAACAACACCTAACTAACAGAGTTAGGACTCGAGGCAAATTCAAACCAAAATGCAAAATGTAGTGATCATTCATGTACTGTTTGCATTTTAGGGACCCCTTGTGATTTTTGAAGATACCACAGGGACTAAAACTGTAATTTACTCAAAAATAAAAGAAATCAAAATTGAGGAGTTTCCCGGCTGTCTCCGCTCCAAATCCTTGAAAAAAACCCTCGTGCGTGGTATGTATATATAATGTCTTCTTCTCCTTTCAAAGTTATGTACAGTCGCTTTCCCATTGATTTTCTGTGTATAATTGGAGAGAGAGATCCTTCGATTTCACTCCAATTTTGGATCTACAACCCAAGGTACCTTCAATTTCTGTTTAATTTCATTATTCAAAGATGAATTGCGACTCAGATTTTCCTATAATCGTGTACGCCTTGCTGTTTCTTGAGATTTAGATTCAATTCTACTCAATTTTGTCTTGATTCTCTGTTTACTTATTCTTTACTTTCTGTACATTAGTTCTTTGACATTCGTTGCTTACTTTTGTGCTTTACAGCTACCAAATTTAGCTCAATTTTTATCTTTTTTAAGTTCATACTAGATCAAATTTTTTAACCCTTTTACAATGGGTTTTGATTTGATGTTGAATTTGAAAATTCTTAACCCATTGTTTTGATCAATGTTAGTTTCTTGCTTCATCTACAAGACTACAAATTTTATTTCAAATTTGCTTTGGTATTACTGCTGTTAAGCTGGCATATATAGCTCAAATTCTACTCTTTGAGTTCACAACAATTGATGAGAGGCAATAACTTTTAATCGGCTTGATCTATTTGTATTCAGGATCTGTCATCATTGAGGCTAAGAACACAGATTTGCAAAATGGATTTGAGTTGATGGAGAAATTAGAGATCATTTGTCCTTAGAATTGGTTATGTTTTAAATAAGTAGAGAGCGATCCTTAGAAATTAAGTTGTTAATGGATTGTGATCCTCCTAGAGATCCAGATTTTGTTATTGATCTTGAGAGTGGTACTGGTGATCCCAGTTCAGATGAAAATTTGCCAAAAACAGATTTCAGCAGGTTATCAGATCAGCTGATGAGCGTAGATGATGATTTGGAGAACAATGTGAAGGTGGTAATTGACTCAAAGGTAGAGGTTGGGAAGAAGATGGGGAAAGATAAACGTAAAAAGGGTTCAAGTGCGAAAAAACCACCTAAACCTCCTCGACCTCCAAGAGGCTGCTTTTCTTTGGATGCTGCTGATCAGAAGCTCATCAAAGAGCTTGCTGAACTTGCCATCATCAAAAGAGCAAGAATCGAGCGTATGAAGGCGCTCAAACACAAGAAAGCTTTAAGGGCTTCATCATCATCATCATCTTCATCAATGAATGGTAGCTTGTTTGCCATGCTCTTTACCATTATCTTCTTCCTAATGATACTTCTCCAAGGTAATAATTTACAGTTCAATCTATTTACTTTTTATCTTAATGGATGCATTACTTACAAGCTATCCTCTAACGATATCTTATGAGGATTGAGGATTATACAGATTGTTAATTAATATAGATTAGATGAATCATAAGATATTAAGGATTGAGAAAGCAAGTTTATAAAGGAACAAGATAGATAGTGAAGGAAGTATGATGATGATTCATAGAAGACAAATCATAATCTGTAGAGGATGTAGAACATGGGAAAGATATTGATTTATGCGCGTTTTGTCTTACTAGTAGTCTTTCTATTCAAAGCTTAGCTACTGAAAACAGGCTTCCATTCCTCATGGTAGGGTCGAATTTGGCCCAACATTGCATATGGTGCTCTTACATTATATGGTTCTGCCCTACACATCTCAAAATCTTTGACAATTTGTCTTGTTTGTTTTCTTAAAACATTATTTCAATTCAAAAAACGAAACTAAACCATTACGTTAACATATTTTGCAGGAATGTCATGTAGAAATCCAACTTCTCAGGGTTCACCTAAGACAGCTCAAACAAATGAGAATGGTTTAATATTTATACAGGAGCAACTCAATCCATCTGCTAGTGATTCCATTTTACCAGATTCTAAATCTTCAAAGTACGAAAATCACCAATTTTTTCTTCGAAATATTTTGTACAGAAACTTGTTATTTAAAAGAAATCTAATGGCCTTTTTCTTCTTGGTATTTTGCAGTCTACTTGAAAAGATTTCGGGTTCAGGTTCTGGTAGCGGGAAAAGTACAGTAGATGAATAAGCACAGAATGGCGATGCCTGCGACAACCACCATGTCTTAAGTTCGTACCACATGTATAGCAAACGACACTTGTTGTACTTATCCTAATCGCACTACTAGATTAGTCTTTTTTTGGATATAGGCCACGAGCAATCGGAGATTTAGCTGGATTTGAGTAGCTGATTTGTTTTCTTTCTTTAAATTATTAGTAAATTAAATAATCTGTATTGTAGTCAACAATAATCAAGATCTGATTTTCATGTAAATTAGTTGGGTTCAATTTTCTAATATCCCACTTACAAGGTTCAGATTTGGTTCTTATTGATCTTCATATTAAAAAATTACATATTTACCCATTAAATCATTATAGATGTCTGATTATGTTATAATTGCTTAAGGGTATTATTTTATCAGGTATTTGATGAATTGATGATACATGTTGCAATATTTACATGATTATGAAGACATGCATGTGATGATAGAGGTCATGGTATGGCATATTACACAGGAGACAGTACTAGACAGCCATAACTTGTGTATGGGACTCTTTTGGACAGACTTAGAAGTGATAGAGAGACAGGGTAAAATTACGATAATGCCCTTCATCCTCATCTTGAAATAGCTTCTCTTCTCATATACAATTTTCTTTTGAAGTATATGATATTTATAGATATACTTGTCATCTTTGGTGAGACTTGAAACCTTGACCTCCAAGGAGGTTGGGATGTACCAATAACCCGAGTGTCGTTGGGCCATCTACCTTTGGCACACTTTTTTCTTGCTTGAGTAGGCAGCTAGTCTAGATTACAACTAGTACCGAATATCCATCTAGCCTTAGATCAAGACGAAAACATTTTGCTATTTTGATGATCTTGTCGGACACCATGAGACCTAACACGATGCCATTCATGGCTAGTAATAGGTAGGGTATGGATCAGAATGACCCATATCCAAAATTGGTCAAAATATAACAGGTAACAGGTGTATTAGGTTTATATTTTGTTTGTAATACAGTAGAGAGACCAAATATGTAAATACCTTCAAGGTATATATATATATATATATATATATATATATATATATAGAGGAGTGATCATATGAAAACCGCCCTCATTTGTGTAAACCGTGCAAACCACCTTCATCTGTCGATTTCATTGTTTAATCTTATGAAATTTTTTCATGAAATTGTTTAATCTTGTGAAATTGTTTCATATAATACTTAATGAAACTGTTTCATGTATTTCTCTAAAGTTAAAATTATGAAGATGATAATATCTATGATTAACACCCTCCACAATAAAAATGATTAATCAACCTCTCATAATTACAAAAAAATGAACAAAATGAAAAATTATGATTGGTTGAATGCGGTTTGCACGGTTTGTACAAATTGAGTGGTTTGCATTTGATCGCTCCCCTATATTATTTATATATATATATATATATATATATATATATATATAGCTTCCTAATCTCTAGAATAGGTCAACTCATTATTGTATTATCAGTTTATTACTGAGAAGCAGCTGCCAAAGGCAAACCCAGTATTTTGTATTACATGATTTGAATCAATAGACAAGCCGACAGATTTGCTATTTGCATTGTATTAATGTTATATAATTGTTTCTTGTAATCATCTGGGTAAACAACAATTGGTATCAGAGCAGAATCTATCCCAGTCTACGACATCGTTTGTATGCACATCGAGACTAGAGCCTAATACAACTACTAGGACACATACAATTGGCGCATATGTCACTCAACTGGCGGTTCTTCGTGAACACGCCGGAACATCCAGAGTGGTATCTTTTATAGATACTTCACGAGGACAAGATGAAAATCCTACCAGTGTCACACCATTGCCAACACTGAATATAGGTCACACAGTTGATTCAACTGTCATGTCAACAGGAAGGCTCAGTGCCCCTGGCGGTCATTTACCCGAAACAACGGCGCAGATGCTGGTTGGTGCTCTAGCTGCCGTCCAAGCCTCCATGTACAACGAGGTGGATGAACTAAAGCAACTATTGAAGGGCAAATCGGTCATGGAGCACGTGAGTCCAACTCCACCGCCACGGCCACCACCTACTCCTGAGCCTGGACAACCAGCTGAGTGCTCAACTGAAGAGCTGAAATCTCTCTTATACACTAAGCTGTTGTTCGAGGCAGATGAGGGAGGACAGGTGGAAGCTGACTGCATAGGCATGCTCAGGGCACAAACCCAGCCTGTGTATGTCATAAGACCGGAGTTCCACGCATTTCAAGACGAGGTCCGAGGCAGTTTATGAGGTCTCACTACATAGCTGAATGACATGGCAGACACCATCAGATCATGTTTCTAGACCTTGTCCGAGAGAATTCATATCCTTGAAGACACATACAAGAGTCAGACAGGTGGGTCAAAAAGACGACATGATGACAGGATGACGACCCCGATCACCATGAGGGAGAGAAACGACAAAGAACCACCCGCCATGACATCTCCAGAAAAATCCAAAGACCGAGTCCCAGTGTAGAACCGTTACAACAACAACAACAGGGTCAAGGTCATCGTCAACAATCCACCGAGGTAGAACCAGAGCCAATGGTTGAAAAGTCGGCGGTTGCTGAAGATCAAAGTGCCCAAACGTCTACTGCTGTTGCTGAGGTCCCATGCCCAATTATCAACATTGAATCTGATGAAAAAGGGCCCCAATCTCAGCAAATCAAGGAAGAGATAGACAACTTCTTCACGTTCTCTGACGACAAGATGCTCGAAGAAGGGGATTTCGACCACGTCTACGATCTCAACAGTGCCTTACTAGATTCACCTCCAAGAGATCGATTGATTCCCCAACCTCCAACGAGTCAGATAACTGCGGGCCCGAGTACTCCAGCTGCATCAGATTAGAGAGGTGGGATAGAACAAGAATCAGAATTCCATCCTTGAAGATACATAGATCAAAGTCTTCGTAAGAAGAATTGTGGAATTGGATCCGGTTCGAGTTCTCTGGATCACTCACCTCAACAGTTTACAGGTCATCGAGTATATGCACATGCTTAAGGCAAACGCTCAACCGCTCGAGATGGTCAAGTCAAGGCATAAGATTGTAGGGATTAAGAACATCTACACTGACAGACTCATGAACGTCCGTTTCCCAGTCTTCATCGTGATCAGAATTGAAGTTCACAGAAGTTGACTTCAGGCATTTATCTTTTGAAGACTTCGAAACGATGTACCTGGACATTCTCCAGTACACTATCAGACCGAAAGACGTGCAGATAGCTCTAGAATCTATCAAGTGCTTCATGCTCCGTCAGATAATGCTTGGGTACATATCGGACTTGCAGTTGAGCATTGAGAGCAATCAACCAAAGATAAACCTGTTGAAGTCGAAGTAGTCTGGAAGACATAGAGTCCTTGCCCTTGTTCCTGTTAATAGAGCAACCCGAGTTTAGCATTGTGTACTCCAACAACATCGGATAAAAGAAGTTTATGCGATTCAACTAGCTACCAGCCTCCTCTGACGAAACCCTAAAGATATTCAAATTGAAGCTGCCAAACAAGCTGGAGCTCGAAAGAAAAGGACTTGAAAAGCTCGACCCGCATGACAAGAACATAATGTTGAATGCTTTGGACTTGATTGGCAAGAAGTTGGAGTACCCAAGAATAATGCACAGATTCGAAGTATATTTTTGCCACCGCCCAAGAAGAAGAAGATTTGTCTGAAGCGGCTTTATTACAAAAGGAGGAGAATGTTAGGTTTATATTTTGTTTGTAATAAAGTAGAGGGACCAAATATATAAATACCTTCAAGGTATATATATAGCTTCCTAGTCTCTAGAGTAAGTCAACTCATTATTATATTATCAGCTTATTATTGAGAAGCATCCGCCAAAGGCAAACCCAATATTTTGTATTCCACGATTTGAATCAATAGACAAGCCAATATATTTGCTATTTACATTGTGCTAATGTTATATCATTATTTTTTGTAATCATCTGGATAAACAATAAGGTGTTTGTCAATAATGAATAGCAATATTAATTATATGGGGTCTTGAGTTTCTGATTGAGGGTCATATTTAGTGTTGAATTGGAAACAAGATGGGCGAGGAGATAAATGGGTGATAATGATTTGGAATTGGATGATATGCATGTGGATCAGATCCATAAACTCAGCAATTGTTTCCTTGTATTGTATCACATATTTTCAGTTGTGATGAAATTATAAATGCAATAATTAAAAACCTTTATTATAACATTTCTCTTTATTTTAACAAGTATGATCAACTGCTTATTCACATTGAATCTTTTAAGTATAGAGTTTGAAAAAGAATTCTTATCTCATTCCTTGTTCTTGCTTAGTATTTTTACAGCGATTTCAAAGCAACTGCATGTCTGTCACAACCTTAAACACCATCTGTTTAAATTTAAAAGATCTCTTGCAATAATCACAAGGGTGGTGCCTGATTGATTTGAGTTTGCCTTCAAAGGTCAAAAGTAACAGGAGGTCACAGGTTCAAATCCAAGGAGGAATAAAAATCCCCTTGTGGCCACGAAGGTTCAAATGCAGTGACGCTGGGCTATCTGCAAAGCAGGT
The DNA here is from genome assembly GCF_001531365.2 of Cynara cardunculus var. scolymus. NCBI lineage: Eukaryota > Viridiplantae > Streptophyta > Magnoliopsida > Asterales > Asteraceae > Cynara > Cynara cardunculus. The sequence goes on along the minus strand of NC_037542.1, from coordinate 2,713,445 downwards.
GGTCGCTCTAGGATTAGTCGACTCGTATAGCGGGTTGGATATCCAGGTTAATATAAAAAAAAAGATCACTTGCAATACCACCATAGGCATATCGGTCCACTCCATTATCAGTGTACATATATTTTCCTTTATTTTCCGTATTTGTTTTCTCAATAAACGTCACAAGTCCGCCTAATTTTTTTAACAATAGTTTGTGAAATTAATTTTTATTTGTAGCTATCAGTATTTTTATTCATTTAAAGGGCAAAATGTATTGAAATTCGATCAAATTCGTCTTGACAAATTAATTTTTTAAAAGTTCTCAAAATTCTCTATTGATGTAACAAAGTTTTTCAATTAATATAATAAAGTTTTATCATAAAACGAAATCAATAGGTCATCTGTTAAACAGGTATAAAGTAGAAAATTTTGAATATCTTTGGAAAAAATTCTTTCTTGTACTAAATAAGAGTTAAACCGAGTATTTTAATGCATTTTGCCTCTATTTAAAAGGATCACCCTCGCTAATTTTTCTTGCTCTGCCTCTCAGTATTTGTATTTTCTCAGTAAATATATTAATCAATGCATATTTATTATGTGTACAAATATATACACATTGATGCATATATTCACTTAAATGAATATATTGGTTGCAGAGTTAAAAGTGTGAAACGTAAGAAGGAATCTGGATCCTTGATCACCTTTAATCTCGAACTCATTCATGAATCGCGCTTAATACATTCTAATGTGCATCCAAGGATGGAGATCAATTCTTGCGCTTCTCTCTTTTAACTCTCCTTCTCACCGGAACCCAACCCACCAACAACCACTATATCATCGTCCTCGAATAATTTAATTAAATCGTTTGATTTTGGAACATCATCCTCCATCTATCTTGACAAACAAATCTATATTTAGTTTTTGTATCATATTCCACCTCACATAAATGCAATCCTATTTTCTACTCTCTTATGAAAGTGAAAACAAACAACAGCCCAAAACTTGTAAAGGACATTAATCCATCCAACCAATGGCATGATTTCCGTCAGTCGCCAGATACCCGACTACGTAAGAAGGCGAGTGTTTTGAGTAGACCGGTATCATTTGCTTAAGGTTTGTCAACCTCAGATATGCTTTTATATGAGCATCTGCAAGCTGCAAAATGTTTGGTAGTTGAGATGCTTGAATTATGGTTAGTGTCATACGTCCCAAGTTACCTTGATACCCGATACTCAGATTCTTCATAAACTCTTCTCTTGCGGCGTTTGGGTTCAAATTATTCCCCCTTCCGGGAACTAAACCCCAGTAGAAAACAACGTTTGGCACCGGTATGCTCAAGTCAATGTATTCTGTAGGGTTTGGATCACATAAGGCCTGCAACTCCTCCAACTGTAATAACCAGGTACAACATAAGTTACTAAGGTTATGTGAACATCTTAAGTGGGTTGTTTTAAGCAAAGCTACAACTATATTCAGAATGCACTTGAAACGTAATAGAAAATGTCGATAAATTCGATGATACTAATCCATTTAGCAAGGGTTCAAGTCAAGTATCTAATATATCCCTCAACCTTGTTAACTAAAATCAATGCTATGAATATTTTGTCATGATTATTAACGGGTAAAACGGTAATCTATGATTTGGCATGGAGGCGACACACATAGGATCAAAGGCCTATTATGAAATGAAAGATGGCATGCTTACCTTAAGTAGAAGACAGCGGATGCGTGATTTTACCCAGTGTACCCACATCCCAAGCTCATCCTTGTTATAAGTTGAAAGACATACTTTTACAAACCGAAGGCAACTCTTTGAGTAAGGAAATGACTCGAAGAGGTTTCTCCACTCAAATTGTGGCTTCAAAGCATCCTGCAGCAATACGATTTTTGCTTAATAAGATCCTATAAAAAACATACCCATTGGTGTAATTTGCTAACGTCTAATAAGGGAATATTTTCAAGTCAATTCTTGCAGCCAAAATCAAAAAAAGAACATTAATAAACAAAAGAAGACCGAATCAGATCAAGGTTTGAATGGTTATGTTTTCATAATACTCTTTGACTATTAGTCAAATGCCTAAAACTGCATTCCCCAAGTAGGCCACAATTAATAGCAACAATTACGGATGTAAGGCCAACCACCAAAATGTGATTTGAGCTTTATTAATAGTTGAATTTTATTTCGTAAAACTATAAATTATAGTGAGTTTCATCATTAAAGTTGGTTCACTCAGTAACAATTTTAGGCAAACAAGAGATTACCTTTTTTAAGCCATTAGTAATCCATTTCTATAGCTATGCATTGGCTCTTTTATTTTTCTTTTATTTTCAAAGATTCTTTTTAAATATTATTTCCAAATAAATGATATTCATTTGTAAAAAGTTGCTTAAACCATTAAAAGTAGACCTAATCAGATCAAGGTTGACCATTTCAGTTTTGTTCGGTTTGACAACCTTCAGGGTTCTGATATGTATCAAACAAAAAAAAACGATACGGAACAATGCAATTCTACCCGATACTTCTTACTTACCTGGAATTCGAGACCCAAGGCAATCTCCAAAGAAAACACAGAAAAGCGTAAAACAAAAGCTACCCCACCCTAAGGGTAATCGGCTATATTTATGCTAATCCCCACCCAAAGAAAACGTTTTTTGCCAAAATTAAAGCAAATGACCAAAAATAG
>NC_037542.1:2687096-2708582 GCF_001531365.2 Cynara cardunculus var. scolymus | reverse complement strand
AAGTAGTCTACCTACGCCTGTCCGAACACACATTGTTTCTTATTACAGTAGAGGCTCTCAGCTTCCAGACGCCCGAACACCACTCTCAAGTGTTCTCGATGCTCCTCCATAGTCCGACTGTAGACCAGAATGTCGTCAAAAAACACCAGCACGAACTTGCGAAGATACGGTCGGAACACTTTGTTCATCAAGGACTGGAAGGTGGACGGCACATTGGTTAAGCCGAGCGGCATAACCAGGAATTCGTAATGTCCTTCATGGGTTCGGAAWGCTGTTTTGTGAATATCGGCGCTCTTCATTCGGATTTGGTGGTACCCCGACTTCAGATCCAATTTGTTGAACACTGTTGCGCCATGTAGCTCGTCCAGCAGCTCGTCAATGACGGGAATCGGGAACTTGTCAAGCACAGTGGATTTGTTTAAGGCCCTGTAGTCCACACAGAATCGGCAGCTCCCGTCCTTTTTTTTTACTAGCAGGACCGGGCTCGAGAAAGGGCTGGTGCTCGATCTAATGATGCCTGACTCAATCATCTCTCCAACCAGCTTCTCGATTTCATCTTTTTGCAACTGCGGGTAGCGATAAGGACGGACATTTACTGGTTCTGTTGCGCCTTTCAACACGATAGCATGTTCATGCTCCCGGGAGGGCGGTAAACCTRTGGGCAWAACRAAAACATCGGAGAACTCCGCTAGTAAGCCATCGAGGGCGGGGTGGACCTRCGATTCGGGCATGCCGGGTGCTTCAGTGTTYGCTAATGTGATGATATAGCTTTCTWSGATTGCGGGTAGCCCTCGTGCTAGGGCGCGTAATGAGGCCGCCCCTCGATGTAGACCAAGATCGCCATGCAATATAACCTGGTCGCCTTGATGATCAAACGTCATGGTTAGTGTTCGCCAATTCACACGAGTGTCCCCTAGTTGCATTAGCCACTTGATCCCCAAAATAACGTCGGTGCTTCCTAATTCGAGCGGGAAAAAATCTTCGGTGACGATCAGGCCCGGAAGCTGCAGTTCCAGTCTTGCAGATTTCGTAGCTTTTGGCGGCTTTCCCGTTCCTAAATATCACATCCGTTTCGCGGTTGCCAGACACCTTTAGTTTTAGTGGTTGTATTAACTGCAGGGACACAAAATTGTGGGTTGCCCCACTATCAATCAATACCACCACTTCAACCCCACCGATATAGCCTCGCAGTTTCATGGTGCGTGGTGCGGTTATTCCGACCACCGACTGAGAGGAGACCTCGACCGTGTCTAGATGGATGTGACCCTCGTCCTCGCCTACCCCCTCCTCGTCTCCCTCATCTTCGCTGGGTAATATGAGGACTTGAAGGGTTTTCTCTGGGCATCGATGTCCAGCGTACTTGCCGTCGCACCGAAAACACAATCCCTTTGCCTTTTTTTCTGCAAATTCGGTGTCTGTTATGCGTTTGAAGGGCTGCTTGGTCCCTCCGGGTGCTGGTTTTGTTACCCCTATAGCGGGGGTTGCTACTGGTCGCGATCCCGTACTCATAGATCGGGCTGCCGACCCCTTTGAACTTCCTCTCCCGAACTCCCCGTGGTTACCCAAGCGGCTTTCATCTACCATGAGGGCTAATTTGATGGCTTGATCCAGCCCCGTGGGTTGTAGGAGTCGTACTGATGCTCGAAGATCCTGTCTCAACCCCTTTATGAAGGTGCCTTCCATTACCCTCTCCGGTATCCCACCCAGCTRTGCCGCGAGTGTTTCGAAATTTCCAACGTACTCTCGAGCGGTCCCTTCCTGCTTAATGGCGAGGAACTGCTCATAGATGTCGCCCTCCTGAGAGGGTTGGAAGYGGTCTAATATCCGTCCTTTCAGATYGTCCCAATGTCGAAAAGGGTTTCGCCCATCGCTCCAACGAAACCAGGCCAGAGCCTGTCCYTCCATACACAACACGGCTGCCCGTAACCTTTCACTGGTGGAAACGAACCCTTGAATATCGAAAAAACGCTCGATGCGATACACCAACCCGTATGCATCTTCACCGTCAAACAAGGGCATCTTGAGTTTTCTCAAATGATAGTCCGATCCCGGCGTCCCTGTCCGTTCTCCGGTGGGTCCAGACCCCCATCCAGGATCGTTGTTAAAAGGCGGAAGCCCGAAGTGCCCGAACGAAATTCCTGTTGACATCGGTTGCGAAATTCCTTGGGTCCTAARTGGTGGGGAAGACCCTTTGTTGGCACTGTTGTTCTCTGAGAATGTTGGCAGCGGTTGCCCGCGCTCGTCGAAAACCAGATTGGATGATTGAAAGATGGACGGAAACGTTGTCGGAATGGCCACTGTGGACGGTGGTGGCATGGTGGTAGACGGCGGCGGTGTGGTTCGTGCCTGCTGTAGCAGCAGGTTCATCAGCTCTGCGTGTCGTTTTTCAGATTCAACTCGCATCTCATCCAACRAATTCTCCAATTTGCTGATAYGTTCTTCGTTTTTCTCCTTGTATTGACGTAAATCTTGCTCCCCATCCGTGTTCTTTGATTCGCTYCTCGTTATCGCCATGTCTGATCAGGCAGAAAAACAGATAGCTCACAGGTCGCAGGACGTGGCTCTGATACCAATTTGATATGTATCAAACAAAAAAAACGATACGGAACAGGGCAATTCTACCCGATACTTCTTACTTACCTGGAATTCGAGACCCAAGGCAATCTCCAAAGAAAACACATAAAAGCGTAAAACAAAAGCTGCCCCACCCTAAGGGTAATCGGCTATATTTATGCTAATCCCCACCCAAAGAAAACGTTTTTTTGCCAAAATTAAAGCAAATGATCAAAAATAGATACCAACTATTGAAAAAGAACCTCAAACCCCCTGGACTTCCTGTTTTCTAGTCTTACACCTATACACTCGTCCCCAACGCCCTTGATTTGCATCAGGTTCATGGCGACAACCAAAACCAAACCACTTAACACCCCAAACAACAGTAAGTCGTCATGATGATAACACGCATATAGGTACTTCTGAGTTCTGACTTTGAAAATCTCGAAAAGAGGAAGTGTTGCAATTTGTATGGACATCCCAAAATGAATGTGTTGTGACTTGTGATTTTAAATAAAGAGAGAATATTATATCTGTACCTGAGTCTGACGATATCCTCGACGGAATTCAGCTCTGATCTTGTTGAAGGTACTAGTAGTCATGTTTGAACGACAATACTCATTTGGGCTGCTCGGCAACTGAATAGGCATCAAAGTTCGTGTACCAGGCGGAAGAGGTGGCAGTGTTGCTCCTTCTTGTAGAACAACTGGTTCTGGCCAAGGCCAAAAGGCAAATGTCTTAAAGAAGATTGAAACCAGATCGACCAAACTGGCACTTGGGTTCTTTTGACAAATAAAAGCAGCTAAAACAGCCAAGTGTATGTCCCCAAAGAACCCAAATAACTGCAAAAATAGATCAAGAATAATACAAGAAATAAGAAACAACAAAAATTATCCAGCTTTGCTTCTTCAAGTGGCTAGAGTTTGCTCAACATAACCTTTAGAGCAACTGAGTTCAAATCCAACTTTTGTATGTTATCCAAAGAATTACCAGGCATGTGTCAATGAGCAGGCAGCAAAAGAGAAGAAAAAACAACAACAGCAACAAAAAATGTGAAATTGAGTAAAATGGAAACCCTTACGTCACCATACACCCCTCTCCTCTTTGCCCATGACTTAACACAGCATAATTGTTCCCTGAATATCTACAAAAAAAAAAAAACAATTTAGTTAACAAGTGTAATAAACAAGCAAATAGAGTTGTCAAAAGAAAAAAAAAGTTGAAGTGAAACATATCCTGTAGTGAGGTTATGCTGGATTTATAGACCGTGAAAATCGTCAAGTCTGGAAATAGACACCCTTATATAAAGAAATCAGATCCCAGAATAGCACCAACATCTTAACTTCATGTGAAATCAATTCAGTGATGGCAGAAACGTACATACAAATGTGATCCATTGCAAATCAAAAGAACATTGCTACTAAAGATTCTGACTCTTTGATTCAGGGAGATAAAATCTTTTTTAGTGTTTAGTTTTTCTTTGGAAAGCTTGATCAGAATATCAGAATCCTGGTGGCAAGATGGACAGAGTGTTTGAGGGTTTTGTTGGTTTTTTGGTGTGAATTCTAAAGTCCATGATATGTTCACTTGTAAGCTTCGAGCGGAAATTTTGCATATAAGAACTGCACCAGAGCCACACTTTCCCTTCACATATCAATATTATTGTAGTCGCAATGAAATGAAAGCTAGTTAACGCTGGTTGATGAGTTTAAAAATTGATGCAACCATAAAAGTCAAGAAAGCAATGGTAGAATAATTTAATTATGTAGATAATACCTATATAAAACTAGTCTTAAAATTAGCTTTAAATTTTGCTTTAAAGCGAGATGCATATTCACAATACATGGACATATTCCTACAAGGCTACAACTCTAAGAAAAATACAAGACAAGTAACAAAGAGAGGAAGAAAAAGAAAAGAACAGAATATTGTGCTGGTCTCTTTAAAGTTCAGTTCTAGATAAACACTTTGTACCTTCACATCTGGAACAAGCTGCAGGATGCTATTCTTAACCCACACTCCAGACAAACTCTTCCAGCTTGTTTCATCGATATCCTCAATGGACGAGGGGTTGGATATGTCCACATTCTAAAACCAAATTAAGTAAAAATAGTAATAATAATAGAAACAAAAAGGTGGCAAAGATGAAAGACGTAGAAAACACATAAAGTATCATTCCTACTCACCTCAGGAACAACTGTAACTGGAAGTTTAGCAAAAGCTAAGTCGATCAAGATTCCTTCAAACGTGAACTGCAATAAAGGAACCTTCGCATCCTTGACACAATGGATAACAGAAACTTCTGGTCTCCCTGCAAGCATGTTGTACAAAACTATGAAAAAATCCTCCTGGACAACAAAAAAACAAGTTCAGAAAAGTTTGTCCTTCCATAATCCTTCTAACTATATACCATATAGCAGAAAAGAAGACTCACTGTCATAGAAGCAAAACAAGGGGCAACACAAAGTACATCGATGTCGGACTCCACATTATAAACCTAAAAAAATTCATAAGCAAATCAGAGCACTAGGAAATACTGTCGAGTACAACATAAATGCAAAGAGAGTAATGAAAACACAAACTCACACCAAGACCATACAATCCATACAGTAATAAGGTTGCAGAAGCAGCTTTAATCTGATTTAGCGGCAGCCTACGTTGATAAGCAACTCTTTTAATCCATATCATCAGTATCTGCATCATTATTAAATGGAATTCCATAAATCAAATGGATGTTGGATAAGTTCTATCAAATTGAATATCCCAAGTATCTATCTTCATTTATTTTATTTCTTTTGAGTACCGGGTGATTTTCATTGTTCAGTTAGGTCTTTCCTTTTGACCACCAATTTAATATTTCCTATGAAAACCAAGATGAGGAATATCACACCTGTTAGGACTGTATAGTATCTTTTGTCCCACAGCAATGGCAATGAGATCCAAACTCAAACAACAAGTACAGAACAAACGGGATCCAAAAGATATGCTCAGTACATTTTCATAACCTAAACAAGATCAACATCCAAATATAGCAGCTCAAATAGTATAAAATCAAAAAAGAACACAAGATTTTAAGTTGGTTCTACTACCGGTGTGATAGTGTACATTCATAAGGAGAGGAACAGATTCATATTGTTGATGATCAAATGTGGTATGTTCTTACCGCAAGTACAGATGCAAAAGCTTGAAGAACTTCATGAACACTCTCTATAGTTACAAGGGTTCAAACCTCACAAAAGGTGAGGGGTGTGGGTGAATATTTGTCATATATAAATATTATATACTTCCAACTAAAGGAAGAAGTTCACCATATAACTTTGACCTAATTGTATTTATCCTATTGGACAAACACAAAACCCCGTAGGCGACTTCATGGGCTAGTTCCAAGCCATATTGGATTTGGAGCTCTCTCGATCTATCCAAATTAAGTGTGAGAATATGTGGAACCCCATTGGATTACTCTACGAAAAAATCCTTGAGGAGAGAAGGAGGTTCCAACGTATATTGAGGAGAAACGGTCCAAGTCTAGCCACTGCGGGACCTAGACACCTCTCCAATGGAGGGTAGACAAACACAAATCGTCTTAGAGTGTCGAAAGGGGGCTAGACGGGTGGGGACTAGACGAGTACAAATTCCATAGAGTGTTGAGTCCCTAGAGTGGTAGACCTAGGCTTTGATACTGTGTGAGAATATCTTCTTTTGTTATTGAGGAGAAAACCATGATTTACAATGCAGGAAAACAAAACAATATATATGCAACCTAGAATAGAGGAATTATTCATAAGGCCCCTGCACAATATGCATATATACATATGCTAACAAAGAAATCTGACTTCTAGCGACTGTGTGTGCGACTTCACCAAATCGTATACAAAGTCACTTGCAGTGTACTATAAATTTTCTTCCAATCCTAGCAACATCCAGTTTGCGCACCTAGTCCCTTTCTGTGTACCGTAGCCTGCATCAGCAACTTGCAATACAAGTTGCAAAGTAACGCATGGAGTCACTTATAGTGAGGGTGTATTACCAACATTTAACAACACCCACAACAACAGTATGTGGATGCGTGCATGCAACATAATGAGCAATTACTTGGGCATCCCCTTTTCCCCTCACAAAATTGGACGTAACTTCTAGCCATGCTTGTAGTTGCCAATGCCATCAAGATATACAGTTTTCTAACTATCAGAAGCTATCACGGGCCAATATGCCAATTATATCTCAATGAAATTCATCTATTACGTTTTCCTTCTATAATGAAATTACCATTGTATGTTATATATCTTTGAACAGTTATTTCACCTTAAGATTTTCAGATACGCCTCATGGATTTCAACCTTTCAACAGCCCTTGTAATTTGATTTTGCCATTTGATTGTCCCTTATATTATCGCTCACTAAAGAACTTCAAAGCTCAAAACAAATATACTCTTCAACTGATAAGCTCCCTAGCCAACAGAAGAAATCCACAATTACCTCTTTAAGCTTGTCAATGACATTCCTCATCCTCAGTTCTTCTTCTGGAGAAGCTACAAGACCCTCCTCGCTCAAAAACTACAAACAAAAAATAAATATCCCCAACACAGTATTAGCGAGGGACGCTTGTAACCATCATGTGCCGCATTCACTTAAGTTACGATTAAGAGATGTCCAAGCATAACAAACAAAAAAAAACCAACAAAACTAGGGTTTTGCAAGTAAGTAAACCAAACCGTTTGAAGAGAACTTGATCTTTCCAATTCAATTTGAGACACCATAGCTGGACTCAAAGCAAACACAGCCCAGGTTATGATTTGATGGCGATGGACCAACGGTACAGAATTAAAGTTTACGAAATTCAGCAGCAAATAACTGTGAATGCACTGTGATTTAGTGACTGATGGCAATGCAATGCTTTGCTTTGCTTACAAATTTCATCCTTGTGGTTTCAAGAAAATTATGAAATGAGTCTCTAACCCTAAAAAAGTTTGAACAAGTCCTTGTGGTTTTATTTTTGTTACAAATCATGTGTTTAGTTCTAACTTTATAAAAAAATGTATCATTAAGTCGAGGCTATTTTAGAGGTTGTTTACTTCGGTGGCGTTTGTTTTTTAAGAGGTGCTTAAGTCTGAAGTCTGAATTCACTTCTGAATTTTAAGAGGTGGTGCTGAAGTCTGAAATCTGAATCAGTCAGACTGTTTGTTTTTACGTCTGAAATCTGAAATCTGAATCATTGAAATCTAGGCTTTCTTTGCAAGCATTGGAAGCTCTAAAAGCAATTAAGAGGTTTTAAGTGAAAATGTTACCTCTAAATAATTCAGACATAATCAGAACTTTTAAGCTCTTAATTGGAAAAAAAAACAAACACACTTAATACCCTAAGGTCTGACCGATTCAGACATAAGAGGGTATTAAGTGTTTTTTAGGTAAAAACAAACAGCGCCTTAATGGCTTAAATGGCCTATTCAGCTTATTCACATGGCTCTTTTAAGTTATTTACTTACAACTTATTTGCATTTTGCACAACACTTGACTTATTTGCATAGATGGGTATGATGTGTTATCCCATTCAGCCAAAAATAAGATACCCTACCCCTTATTTTTAGTGAACATGTTTCGACAACAAACACTCGTCTTTCCTTACTGTTGGGTTTTAAAGTAATGTTTGTAACCATTAAACCTACCGGAAATAATTTTAGGTTACAATCATTTTAGAAAACTTTTCTAAAATTAAAACCCAAGTCGGATCCAGTGACAATTAAAAACAAACCTAAACAAAGAATAGGGTGTTTAGAGTTATAAGCTTTCAGATTTATTTTTCATTAGGTAAACATACTCATATCTACTAAAATCATCAGTAAAAGTAATGAAGTAGTGATCATCATTTCTTCTGGCTGAACTGAAAGGACCACATACATCAGTATGAATGACTACAAACAATTCTATAGCCCTTTCGAGTTTGCCTCTAAAAGGGGCCTTTGTCATCTTGCCTAATAAACAAGATCTACATAATCATATGAATCATCACATGATTCCAACACTTCTTCTTCCTGGTATTTGGCATGTGCTTCTTGTTTATATGTTCAAAGACGGCAATGCCACAAGTAGGTCTATTTAAGCCTTGTTTAATTCATTTATTGTTTACGTTAGATATTGATTCGTTATTACAACTTTTTGCATATCAATTTCATAAATACCATTGTGTGGTTTGGCTATAAAATACAAAACATTGTTAAGTTAAGCAAAAAGTGAGCTATTACTAAAAGTAAACATAAATCTAGTTTGCTATAATTGAGAAAATGAAACTATATTCCTAGTAATGCTAGGTACATATAGACGTTTGCTACGTGTTAAAGTATGACCATTTGGAAGCTTCATATCATATGACCCTTGAGCAACATCAGCTACCTTAGCTTCATTGCCTATCCTTATCTCTAATTGGCCTAGTTTCATCTTCTCTTCACTTCTTAGACCCTGTAGAGTAGTACAAATATGAGTATCACACTTGAAATCCAATAATCAAGAGTCATAGTCAGAAGTAAACAAATCAATGGTAAACATAACTGAAGCTTCGGCTATAACAGCCTTTTGTTTCTTTTTCTCCGCCAGTAAGGCTAATTTCTCTTCCAGCGCCCTTTTTGGTTGCAGTTGAAGCAAATTGTGTTCTCATGAATCTTTCCCTTGCCCTTCTCTTTGTTGAAACTCTTAACTTGAGCCTTTCCCTTGGAAACCACCCTCTTTTTCTTGACTATCTCACCTTTAGGTTTGATCATCAAAACTTGTTTTGGTTTAGTTAAATCCAACTTGAAATTTATACTTCTCTCAACACTTCTAAGCACGCCTTAAAGCTCCGTGAGATTTTTATCCAAACCGTTCATATTATAGTTCATAACGAAATGGTCATATTATTTGGGTAAAGAATTGAGAACTAGATCAATTCCCAATTCTTGACCTAGTGGGAAGCCAAGACGGGTCAGTCAGTCAATATACCCTTTGATTTTCAAAGTGTGGGTATTGACTGATGAGCCCTTGGTCATCATGCAGGTATTCAATGCCCTGACTGTATCAAACCTCTATATATGGCTTGTAACTAATACATAGATTTCAATGGAGATACCATATCCTAGGTAGTGATGTCTTCGTAGTCCCACAATAACTTGGGAGTCATGAAGGTAAGCATCAGACAACCAACATCCAGCGAGTCATTGACATACTTATCATAAGTAGCCTTGACTTCAGCTTAAGCATTCCTGGAAAAAGTGTTTGAAGGGGAGTTCTCTAGAACGTAGAACTTCTTTTCATGCATAAGGATGTCCCTTAGGAAGCGAAACCATTCAAGAAAGTTTGTTCCGATCAGTTTTTCCTTATCAAAAATTCACCATAGTGTAAATTGGGATAAGTTGTTTGTGTTTGAGGTGGTAGCAGACATGTACAATATTTAAGTTCAATTTTAGTAACTTTAAAATCTCAAATAAAATGAATTAACCTTTTGAAAATTATTTTAATTTGAGCTAAGATCCATATTTCACCTATTCCCATAAAGGACCAAATGCAACTATTTCTGGAAACAGGTTATTTAGGTAGGCATCATCCAATTTCGTTCAATGTTAGCTCTTAGGTGTTCGTGGAATTCTATTTGATATATCATATATAGGAATTGACACGTTTAATCCCATTACAATGCCTTGAAAATACTCATAGATGGCCAATGCAATTGTTTATGAAATTTCCAAGTAACCTAGTCATACTAAGGTGTCGTGATCCCACCTCAATTCTTGATTTCGGATTTATTGTATCAATTGTTCAAAACACGACTATTTAAGCAAGTTGCCAAAAGCATCTGTTCACTTAAATCTCGTTTTTTTGACGTCTTGTCTCACATTACAATCATCGAGTATGATTGGCTACGCATTGACCATACTGGAATCCGTAAGTTTTGTTAAGTACCATAAATGAGTGGCGTATAGTTTACGTTTGTAAAGTGTTAGAATTTTAGAAAACATTATACGCTTTTAAAAACGTTTGGCTTTATTTCTAAAATTAAAATCTTTGTTTTCAAAAGTTTATCCAAAAGTCAATTTGATTTTGCTAATCATATCATATTTAATTTATGATTTATAAATTTATTTTGCATTTGAATTTATTTCAAAAATGTTTTGCAAACATTATAACAATAACTCTAAGCAAATGAATAAATAAAAACACAAAATAAACAACCATAACAATTAATAGATGGTATTGTCTTTAATGTGGTGTTGTGAGCCAACACAAAAACCACGATCAGTCTAAGGACGTCTTCAAGCTTCCACTAGCCCCACCAACTTGTTGAAGTCAGGGAACTCTATCTTGACCTCTTGGAATGTCGTCTTCAGATTTGGTTACAATTTAAAATAGAAAATACAACATGCCTTATTAAATCTTAAAATCGTTCCAATCTAGAGAATTAAAATAAAAACTACAGCCATTTGCAACTAATACATTTTAATTTTCCAATAAACTAAATCAACCAAACACAAACACGGGTGTTTTGGGGCATACCGTATATTATTATAATATTTTAAACATAAAATAACTAATTTAGTCGAATTAAGTAAACATAAATAAATAGGCCTAAATTAGACAAAACATTAAAAACGGAAAAACTGAAAACATATTTTGTGAATACAGACTTGGCCCAAAACCACTTTGGCCCATGACATGTGGCTCAGACCACTAGCCTGCGCATGGTGCCATGGGATCACATGGAAACAGTCGCAGTTTGACTAAAACGAACGAAATTATGGTTGGGACATCACCAAAGATGTAACATAAATGTGGCCTCAAGATGTCAAACAGCGGCGCTAGGCCGAGGTCAAAGAGGCCCGAAGTCGTGGCTGAGGAAATCTTGACCAACGACTCTAGGTCGTGGCCGAGGAGGACCACCCAATAGCATAAGGTCGTGGCTCGAGCAAGGTTGTCTAATAGCTCTAGGTCGTGATCGAGCGAGGTTGTCCAACAGTTGTATGTCATGGTCGTAGCAGTGGTCTGGACACAACGGTGCAATGAGGCGACTAACCACTCAGCCCAAAGCCTTCGATGGTCCATCAATGATCAAGACATTGAGACACCCGCTCGACATCCATCTCACTGCCAAAACGTATGGTGCATGGCAGTGGCTGTGATGCTAGATCGACAATGCAGGATGACAACTTAACACCAGCCACCAGCGCCAAAGCGCGATAGCCAGAACGACGCCTACCGCCTTACCGCTGTGGGGCGGTGGCACCAGCGAGGGTGAGGCGGATCGGCCGTAAAGGTAGCGAGAAAAAAGGGGGGTCTCAGTCTCTTCTAAAAAATACTCTAGTTTTCGATTTCATTTCTTATTGATTATTCATTTAACTAATCAAAGTGACTATAATACCATTGTTGGGTTTTGAAGCAATTTTTGTAATCATTAAATGCATCAGAAATAATTTTTACTTACAATTATTTTAGAAAACGTTTCTTAAATTAAAACCCAAGTTGGATCCAGTGAATTAAAAATGAATCTTAACAAACCATAGAGTGTTTAGAGTTGTACCTTTCAGATCCATAATCGGTTCTGACGAATGTAACACCCCTAAAATAAAAGACAATTTAGACCGAACATTAAAATGGAAATAGAACCTATGAATCATAAAATCATCCAAGAGTGGGGAAATAGTATAGTGTTTACAATCTCAAATATAAAGAAGATAAATAACCTACTAATCTAAACTATTATAAGTTTAGATTATAGACATGTGTCTCTATCTTCTTTCCAAAAGAATTCCTTTCAACGCGTAAGTAACGCCAATTCACCAAAAGTGCTACTATTAGCAACAATCGCTCCGCTCATGACTTAGGAGCTCCACCGCTAAGAGAACCTGATATACATGTCATTTAAAAAAAATGTTAGGCTTAACGCCTAGAGAGAACAAACATTTACTGAATAAAGTTATAGAACATTAAGACAGAAAAATGTCATTTTAATCGGGTTATTTGTACAATTTACTAACGCTCACCCTTGGAAGAGCAAAAAACACCCAAAGATGACGGAGGAGACCTGATTTACCATTCGTTATGACGGAACACATAAGTAAGCTACAAACTAATGTTATTAGAGCATAACTTATAGGCATAATACCATTGACATCAACCTGATCCGGTCTAATAGTCAATTGTGATTATAAACTCATTCATTCGGAAATTACATAATAATCACAATGCCTATTTCCGAGTTACAATAAAGGAATGAACTGGAAATGACATAATAATCACAATGCTTATTTACAATTTATAAATAAGAGCTCATTCCTTCAAATTTCATAAGAACCGACTTCTGTGCCTATGGATCCACTGTATTCTAGCCATAAAATATATCTATCTAGATATATCAAGCTTTACCTATTATAGAAACACTTGTATACATGATCTCATTAAGTAGGCAAAATCCCATCTTATCAAAAAAATCTCAAACATAAGAACATCATAGTTTTGAGTTCCAAATTCCTCAATACTTTGAAATAAACGTTCCCCAAGTATTTAAAACCATCCCCCACACTTTCATCAAAATATGTAAAATCTCCAAATTCCCAAATTTGACCTAAATGGACCAAAATTAACCAAATGCAAAAAATACTTGAAATGGAAACTTAGAGGAAGTAAAAGACATCATTTTAACATGTATATGGTTTTATAAAATTAAAGAATGAACTCATAGTACTAGGTTTTGATGAAAACCTAGAAAACCAGGAAATGCTTGGAGATGGGGAAGAACACTTGGATCTTGAACTTGAGACTTGGATCTTTAGCCTAGATGAGGTTTAAATGATCTTGGATGGGTGGAAATATAGAATAAATACTAAGGGAATCGTATTCAATGAGAAGGGAGGAAGAAATTTGGGAGAGAACAGAGTTCGGTGAGAAAATTGAGAGTGAAAACCCAAAAATTGGCCCTTAAAACGCTGACTAGTGGTGTTCGCTAGTTTCACCACTAGTTAAACTAGCAAAAAGACTAGCAAACAAATTAGCTCTGAAACTAGCCTGAGCACTTTGAATGAAATTAAACAGTGGTATTAACTAGTTTCATCGCTAGTTAAACTAGCGAACAAACTAGATCTGGAACTAGCCCGAGCACTTTGAATGAAATCAAACAATGGTATTCGCTAGTTTCACCACTAGTTAAACTAATGAACAAACTAGCACTGAAACTAGCTTGGCCCACTTTTCCATCCTTGTGAGTTCATTTCCTTGAGTTTTTGAAGTGCCAACATTAAAACGCCCAAAAACCTTCAAATGAGCTTAACTTAAGAACTAAAGAATTACATTTAAGATGACCGCAAAATAAACGATAGTAACAAAATTTTCGGTCATTACAATGAAGCACTTAGAAAACAGGTTAAGTTTCCTCTATTGGTGATCTACACACGAATATGTTTCTGGCCTCCACTGGATTGTAGACGAAAACCTTAGGTCTAATATGTGTTTTCTTACATAACGGAAAAGGTTTCTCTTCTGTATTTTCTATGGTGGCTAAAATCTATAAAACTGAGTCAACTTATTTCATTTAGCCCATCACCTTTTTTATACAGACTGTGTTATAGATAGTCCATAACTCAAATAAGGTTTTAGTAATTATCTGTGATATTTATATAAATATTTTAAAATTTGATATAATTAAATATAATTATTTACGGTTACAGATTACACCATTTAATTATCATAATTACATTTTAGTACATATTTTCATAATTATCCTCCAAAAGTAATTATTCTAATAATCAACATGATTTGTTTGAGTTTCTAAAAATAGAGGCAAACATATTCTTTTGTGTGCTACCCTATAGGTTTACATACTTGTTAGCAGTATTCATGTGTAACACGTGTCATGGGCATATCATAACTTACACCTACAAACATGACTCATCTTCCAGACTTATTCAAAACCCTAGCCATTGTGTATCATGAGACATCCATGCACCGTTGACGTAACCGGACCCTATCTTTCATGTGACCGTTGAGCCAGAACCTTCAACAATCTCCTTCCTCATTGGCGCCTCCCTTTTTTCCCTGATGACCCTGCATATCCTTCCCGACGGGTGACGATTTCTTTTCTCTTTGATTTTTGATTGGGGCATCTACTGCAATATGTTTTGATTTCTCTTATCTCTAATTTTTCGTTCATCTCTTCTCTTTTTTTTCAAGTGGTACATGGTGGTAAAAAAGCAATGCACAAAATCAGTCTCGAGTTACACCATTTTCACATAAAAATGCACCATCGAAATATAAGATTCTTAGATAACTCAAAAGGAACGTATTTTACTGTTAGCATAAAGATATCCAGACCAAGCAAAGAGTTCGATTCCGAATTACCATTTTTTGTTATACAACAATAGTTAAACAAGACCATGGCCAAGTTCATCTTTAAGAACCACCTAAATTTAGAGACGTTTAAAAAAACCAATGATTATTTGCCACAAGATGTAAAAAACTAAACCCATCTCTCAGCAACAAGAAAATTCATAGCTGAATATGTACCAAGTATCAGCCATGACAAACAAACACAAGTAATGAAATACTAAATCAGAAATGAATTTTGTAAAATTGAATCAACTAGTCATGGCGCTGGACCTTCCCTTCCTCTTCCGGTTAGTGACCCCTCTGCATAAGCAAGAATGTCAAAATAAATTTTTATAACAAACATAGGATGTCTGGATTAGTGGAATGACATACCTCCTTCATACTCAAATTCAGTTGCCACCTGTCATTGAAGCCCAACCTCTCCAATGATGTTCCATTACAGGTTTTGTTCTACCCAAAGTTAGTGTGGTGTATGATTTCAGATAAAATCGACCAAAGACCGTAATTTTGTTCTTTTTAGCATTTGTCTATGTGGATTTTTGCTTACTTTTAGTTAAATGACTACTTTTTTTTGATATTTTGTCAACTAAGCAGTCCCTAGCTAAATATTTATAAGTTTGGGATATCATATAAATCAGACATGGCTATAGCTCTATTTGACACCCGTGCAAGTGATTTTTTAGGATTGTCGTCGTTAAGGTGCTACTAGCTTCGGATACTTCTAAGAAAAGCATAAATTTTACAAAATCAGAGGTACTGCAATTGTGGAAATTTTTTACCTTTGTGGTTTTTCATTTTTACTTGACGGAGCTCATAATTTCATTCACTGGCTTGGTTTAGAATTGAAGTTAAATTAGTCAACTTTCCATATAGAAATCTATATTATAATTGTAGCTAAATTAGTCCAACTAAATTAGAATTGAAGCTAAATTATTCATGAACTAAAATAACTTTCTTTATATCTATTTTTTGTTGTTGAGCAATTTACACCAACTTGGTATGAAAATGAGCTATTTGCTTCCAGTTTTGTATTTGATAATTTTGTTAAATATTCAGGTTTTCGAATTGGATTGTTGTTTGTGGTCTACCCAAAGCATGTGTTGGATTGTGACTATGATTATTAGGGTTATTGGACAGATTGTGTAACACCCTCAAATCTGGAAAAAAGCGACTACTTTAAAATTTTCATTAATACATAAAGGGTAAATCCCTATTCTATTCATCAATACTTGAGTTATCTTAAACCTCGAATCTAAAATCATTGTCAACAAAAGATAGGAAAGCCTTACATAAAGACTAAATTAAGGTCATGTGTTACTATGACCCAATAATTGTCGCCATCTCTAAAGATGGAAGACATCAACGATAAGCTAAAACTTTCTCGTGCAACTATCTAGCACTCATCTGATCACTGTGTTGCTAGTACAACTACCCCACGAACTTGATGCACATGTTGATAAAAGAAAAAAGGTTAAGCTTGACGCCTAGTGAGTTCAAACAGTTTTCATCATAATCATAAAACGGTAAAAGCGAAAGACTGTTGATTTAGATCATGATTTTGCAAATGAAATATATTTACCGTAAAAGCAACATCTTTCCAAAACCCACAATTTTCTTGATGAAAACCCATAAATCAAAATACTCGATTACACAACCGAAATCCAATACTCTCACGACCAAGTTATTTATACATTTAACTCACTCTTACCCATGGAAGAACATAAAGTATATGAAGATGATGAGGGAGACTTGATTTACCATTTGTTGTGACGAAACATATAAGTGAGCCACAAACTAATGTTATATGAGCATCACGTACAAGTACCACTGACATCAACGAAATCCAATATCTAGTCAATGAAGTAATAAGTTCGTTCACTTGAAGTTACATTATATTGATCAATTGCTGACGCCCGACTCCAAGAGTCCACACCTTAATGTCTATGAAGACCCCGTACCTATTTATTGGTCCCGAATGGGATGACAATAAATAGAAAGTAATTGTAGAAGGGGGGTTGAATACAATTTCACAGACTTTTTTAATTCTTATTGATGTATATCAACACAAAGATACAATATAGATTGTTGCGGAAGAAGGAAAAGATAACCTAACATAAACAATCTTACACAAAGAAGAACTTACAAGAACAACATAGAGAGTACTTACAAGGAAATAAAGAACACTAATATTTTATTCACATACATGAGAATAGGAGAGCAGAAGAAGAGAGCTCATTTCCTTGAGAATGCACTTAGAAATTCTTTCAAGGAATTGTTATTTACATGGAAAATGCATATTGCCTTTTATACTACCTTCATGCATTAAATGCATGAGATGTTTGTCACCTAAGGATAAGAAGGCAGGGGTTGACTTGACCACTGTTGATATCTCATTTTTCATCGTAAACCGCGTGCATACAACACTGTTCATGTAGAGACAAACTTTTTACAGAGATATGGTCAGTCTGTAGGGAGATCTTCTTTGGATGGATTAGTAGCTTCAAACATATACTTACAAATCTTTGGTGTATGAAGATCTTCATTCAATCGGTTAATAGCTTCAAAACATCTTCAATCTTCAAATCAGCTACTTTTGAGTCCTGGTGTGTAATTTATACAATTGATCTACAGTACCCCATCAGTAACCTTCTGTCTTCATATCAACTAGTCTTTGATTTTGCCAACAGCTTTAAGTATGTACCAATAAACCAATATACAAAGAAACCGATAACTACTAAGTGTTGATAGAATAGAGGAATAGATCAGTGAGTCATCACCAAATCAATAGGTGACTTAACACTATTCCTAGCTATAATACACTAGGGATTATATTATATTGATCGATGACCGATGCCCGACTCTAAGAGCCCACACCTTATTGTCTATCAAGACCCAATGACTACTTCAAGTTACAATACATGGTTGGCATCCCCAAACAAAACCGACTTCTATGCATATGGATCAATTGCATTATAGCCATAAAATTACACGACTTTAACTGAATGACCAACGCACTCAAAATGTGTAATATATTATATAACAATGATATAACTACATATAATTCCAAAAGTTCAATATAGTGCTCTTTTAATTGGACAAGTGTCCCCAAGACTCATTTAAGTCAAAACCGAACCAAAGGCTCAACAATTCAAATAACTAGTAGATAAAAGTCATCAAAAGCAAAAAATAATGCATTTAACCTGTATTTATGCAAACACATGCTCCCAAAAGTATTATTTACTCCAAAACCCTCATTGGTTGAAACAAACCATTTTCCAAATGAACTAATACCATTTATATTTCTAAAATGTCCCATAACATAACAATATGTATTTTTCAAACCGAATACACCAAAATGTATTTGCATCAAAATAAGCTCCATTTATAAGATAAACCTTAAAACAACTCACACTTATAATTTAGTTGCCAAAATGTCTAAAAGTCCCAAATATTGGCATTTCATAAGATTTATAACCCAAATATACCAAATAGGCAAACTTCATTAAATACCCAACACATTTGATAAATATGAAGTAAAACATATTAATACTTTAAAATACACATTTTGACATGTACATAATTTTCACAAAGCAACTTGAACTTATCTTGCAAGACTTAAATTAAATTTAGGCTTTACCTCAATCTTGAGCTCTTTTGATGAAGAGATGAAATCATCAAACTACAACTCCAAACATATAGTGCAAAGCTTTCAATAACACTTTCTTTTCTTCTAAAACATACACAAAAGAGAACCGAAGATAGAATGCAAGTTGTTGGTGCAAAATGATCAAACCCCAGATTCAAAGGATAAAGATGTGATCTTACCTTCAACTTCTTTGAAATCCAAAATCATCAAGTAATCATTAATAATCATTATTCCCATCTTGAAAATCTCAAAAAAAAAAATGAATCCATAGCAAAAAGAATCGCCAAAACAGAGTAGAAATGAAGAAGTTATGGCTAAAATGAGAAAAACCCCGATTTTCGGTCTTTTTGTGCAAGTCAGGCCTCCACACTAATTTTACCACCAGTTTAAACTACATGAAAACTAGCCCTAGAATTTCAGTGTATGGCGCTAGTTTCACCATTAGTTTAAACTAGCATTGAAACTAGCCTGAGTCTAAAATTCCTAACGCTAGTTTTCAAGTGAGTTAACTCACTTGACAGCTAGCTTAACACTTTATTGAGTTGTTAATCTGATTTGCGACCTCTCGAATAATTGAACTTGCATCGGAGGTCTCTTAATGCCTCAGATGACCTCCAACACAACTTTTCTTAATCCAAATCTACCATGACTCTTGATTCAAAAGCCACGAACATTCAATAATAGTTGGACACTGACTGACTTATTAAAATAAATCTACACTCTTAAATAATTAACCATAAAAACATGGGTGTTACAAATTTTGTCTGGTTTTATGGTCCTTGGAGTTTTCTAATCTATGACAGCTTCTCTTCTGGGTTCATTTATGGGTTGTTGTTTAGTGATTGGTTTATTTCCAGAATGATAATTCCTTCCAAAAGTGCTTGTTGTTGGGATTTTTGTTTGGGATTCATTGTTGGTGGATCTGTTGGCTCAATTATTGTTTGGTTGGGGATGGTTCACTTCAGAATGATTATAGTAACCTAAACCCAGTTGGCTCGATTTTAGGTTTATGTAAGATTGTATATGTTTATTTTTGTATCGACAGGTCCGTGTATATATATATATATATATATATATATATATATATATATATCTCAAAATTTATAACAACCATTTTTAGGTATGATTTTTTGTTATTACTTTCGTTCTTTCTCAATGTTCCTTTCCTCTAATGTTGTTCTTCACGATGTGTTGGTGTCTTTGTCTCTAGAATCTTATTTTCAGGTTTAGGTAAGACTGAATTTATTTCTTTTTTTAGTCGAGGTTATAGAGTATCACCTAAGGTAATATGCACGCTTACACCATAATGCCCTTTTATCGTCATTGCTATTCAATGTGGTTGCAATTTATTACTAAAAAATAAGCTTATTTGACTTTCAAAGATAAAAATCTGGACATTTTACTTTTAGATTCATGTGCAGAGACTCTTCAGAAACCAAATCGAAGTACTTCCCCCCTTCCAATGAAAATTACAACAATATCCTTTGGTATGTGTTAATGAAAATTGTAACCTTTTATTTTGCTTGTAACCTTTCAACCTAAAACTACTTATTTACACATTCTTAGTATTATAAAGATTTGATGACATTGATATGGTCCTAAAAAGTCTCCTACTGTGATATTATTGAAGGGTATTTAAGATATTTGGTTGATCGTAAGAATGTTTTTTTTAAAACTATGTTCCTAGTTAAACATGGAATTTTTTTGGCATAGGAGTATAAGATGACAAGGATATTTTACTGCTTTTGGTTTTCTTTAATGGGATTCAAGGGTCCAAGCCCTTATAACGATATATTTTGATGTGGTGATCAATAAGAGGTCGGTATCATAGGTGACCTTAAAGGTAGCATGTTGGAAGAAACCACTAGCATAGTGTTAGGGATTATACTCAATTAAACGGCATCTTATAGAACAATTTACCCGTAAGTGCTTACCGGATAAGATTCTTCATCCTCACTTACTAGGTAAGACTTTCCATCCTTATCATCGCTCTTATTGGATAAGATTATCCACTATTGTCATATTCATCCGGTAAGGTAAATGACCCTATAAATGCTTATTGGATAAACGTTTAGTAAACATCCCATAAGTCTTGATATTAATATGCGTGAGGAGAAATTAGTAGATGCATGTAGACCACTTTTCAATAAATAAAGATTTGCCAGCTAAAACCTCATCATGGGTAAGGTTTGACCCTACATGTACAAATAACCATAACCCAAAATCAACATCATTCAACCTTGTTTGCTGGGAATTTTTTTCTTCAGATCATTTCGGGGGGGGGGGGGGGGGGGGTTGTGAGTACCTAAGGTATGCGGCGAATGGATCATTTATTTCATTAAATATACAAAGTTAAAATCAAAGATTTCATTTAAAATTTGAAACGCTCCAGTTGTATTTAAATGAGAAAAGTCTAAAAAAATTCAATGCACTTTAGTGTTTGGAATGATTAAGTCCTCGGACAATGTGAGTACTTAAGGTATACGATGAATGGATCATTTATTTCATCAAATACACAAAGTTAAAATCAAAGATTTCATTTAAAATTTGAAATGCTCCAGTTGTATTTAAATGAAAAAAGTCTAAAAAAACCCAATGGACTTTAGTGTTTGGAATGATTAAGTCATTGGACAATTTTTTGGAACAAATAAGTCATTGGACATTCCAAAACATGTTAAATAACTTACTGGACTCTCTAAAACCTGCTAGATACATTCTTATTACCTATACAATTGGTTAATGTGGTAAAATAGTGGAAAAAGTCATAAAAAAACCAATGAACATTCATATTTTGAACGATTAAGTCCCTAAACATTTTTTGAACCAAAAAATATTTAGATCTATAAAATTAAACAAATATAACAAAAAAAATACTTACATTTACAAAAAGATAATTACATTAATTTTTTTTGATAAAATTTTATTTTAATTAAAATTAAAATATCTTAT
>NC_037542.1:2667875-2685683 GCF_001531365.2 Cynara cardunculus var. scolymus | reverse complement strand
TACTCTTGAAACAACATATCCAATTTAGACTTTACCTTTTCAAAGCATGACTTACCTTGATCCTCACCATACATTTGATTGAGCTGGACTTGCATGTACTCAACCTTGTCTCTAGGGTCCAATATATTGCCAAAAAATATGATGAAGTTCATCTTATCTGGATCACCCCAATATTTACTGAACTTCTCTTTCATTTTAACACCCATTTCCTGTTCATAAATCAAAAACAGAAAGTTAGTAAGCAACCAAATATAAGTAAATAGTAAAGGAAATATTAAAGGAAGATAAACATACCTCTTCAACTTTTGACGTAGATTGTAACATATCGGCAATAATACAACTCAAATCTGAAATCTCGGTTAAGAAAGAATTTGAGGTGACATAAAATGAGCCAGAAATTCTAATTGTCATCTCATAAAATGTCTTCAAAAATATGACCAGGCTGTCAACAGATAACCAATCAAGATATGAAGGCAGCGAATCTCCCAAATCCAAATGTAACGCGCTGTCACTACTCTCATACGTTTCAAAAACTTGTCTGTAACCTATTGCGGTTCGAAGCATCATATACGTGGAGTTCCATCTAGTTGGAACGTCAAGACATAAGGAACTTTTCTCTTTCACTTCAAGCAATTCTGCAAGTTCTCTAAACTTCTTCAACCTAGATGGAGAACCCCTCACCCACCTAATGTAATCCCTAATCTTCTTAACTGATGAATCTGCTAATTTCAATCCATCTTGTACAACCAAATTAAGAATATGAGCAATGCATCTCATATGTATGTACTCTGCCCTAATAGAAGAACCACCCCAATTTCACCACCTTGTTTTTCATGAACCCAACGGCAATATTTTGAAAAGGTTCCCTTAATGAAAAAGTACTTCCTCAATATCATGAAGTGCAAGGCTCATGAAAGATTGTGAGATATAAGAGTTGATGAATGACAATTATGTAATTTCTCCAAGACATGTTTTTTTTTGTGCGTTTATTTTTTAAACCTTCTCACCCCTAATATTCCATATGGAATGAAATGATCATCTAATGGCATAGTTAACAATGTTCAAAGTACTTGAATTTCTACCGGTATCCTATATTCATTGCAAATAAGCTTTATTCATATTTTACAGTTAAATTTCTACATTCGCCGCATTGTGCAGATACACAACTAGTTTTATATATAAAGAGGAGAAATAAAAAAGAAAACCACACTCTTGGTTCTTGTGGTCTATGGTTAGAGTAAAGACAAAATATGAAAGGACAAAAAAAGGTTAAAAGGACGAAAATATCCCACATTTAACTGGGATTTTTAACGGTATTAAATTTAAGGGACTATTTTCAAAGCAAAATGTAAATAGTAGGGATGATAATTGTACTTACTAAAGTCTAGGGATGACTTTCGTAGTTGGATGTAAATCATAGGGTCCAAAATTGTAGTTTATCTAATAAGTGGAGTATTGTGGTTAGAGATGGCCAAATCGGCCCGGCCCCGCCCGGGACTGCCGGAGGATCGAGACCGGGACCGACAAAGGACCGGCCTGGCCCGGGACCGGTAAAGACCGGTTATGGGACCGAAAACCAGGACTGGTTGAGGTTTTTGGTAGTTTCGTGGGACCAAGATCGACCAGGACCGGTTATGGGACCGACTATGGACCGGCCCGGTCCGGCCCGAAAATTCAAATAATTTTATAAATAAATGTATTTTTAAATAATTTTATAATGTATTTTTATAAGAAAACGTAATTTTAATTATATTAAAACGCATTTTTAAAGTGTATTTGAGTGACCCAATTGCAAATTTTATAATATATTAAAAATATATATTATTAAAAAAATTAAAAAAAATCTTATTTTTTAATGCAAGGACCGGTTGGGACCGAGACCGGTGGCCCATAACCGGTTAAGAAGTACTTTGACCGGTCCTATCATTTTCGACCAGAACCGGGACCGGTTATGAGAAAGGTTATGACCGATTAGAACCGGCCCGGCCTGATCCGAGATCGGTTTTTGGCCATCTCTTTTGTGGTTAGTTGAAGCTGGGCCCATATCGAACGGGCCTGTTAGGTCAAGGTCCATTAGAAGAGTTGACTGTTGCAGATTGACAAAATTACCCTCCTTTGGTTCATCAACGCCAGAGAATTACGAACAAAACCCTAGTTACCATCACGTGACCCCGTAATACAGAGGCGCCGCAAGGTTCACTCATCATACTAGCCGTCCGATTAAATTCCTCGTCATTGATCCTCGTCAAACAAGGATTCAACGGTCCAGATCATACGTTACGTTGAGCTACTCCGAAGAACGAAGAACCCCCTCTACTCCCCTCCTTCCGCTCATCATCATCTATCTCCTGCAATTTTGAAGAGAATTTTGCTGTGAATTATCTTCAAAGATGAAGATGTTGATCGAAGAAGAGTTGGAGTTTGAAGGTGACGATAATATTGAAGCAATTGTTGTTGATGATACTGTAGAAATTGATGGTGAAGTTGAAGTTGAAGAGGATGACGGTGAAGACGAAGATGATGATGATGGTGAGGAAGAGGAGGAAGAAGAAGATGACGATGACGTGCAGGAGGTTTTTCAGACATCAGGCGGTGGTCCACCGGCTGCGCCGGTAGAAGTTGAAGATGACGACGAGGATGACGAAGAGGATGAAGATGATGATGGAGATGACGACGACGATGACGGTGAAGATAGCGACGACGACGACGATGAGGAAGAAGATGAACCAGAGGAGGTATATTTATCATCACTTTAATTAATCGTTTTAAAATTTCCTAGTAATTAGTTTATTAACTTTAATTAGTAATTAGTTCATTGCTGATAGTTTTTGTGAAATTTTGGTTTAGATCTGATGATTTTATGCTTCTATTTGCAAACAAGCGTAGAGATAGATTTACATTTATTTTTAGATGTGTTTTTTCTTTTTATGAGTTAAAAGCTACAATTTATCTCCATGTTGATTTAGTTTTTCATCAAAATTTCTGTTCTTATCAATATTGACTTAAGTTGTTCATCAACTATGAACTCTTTTTGGTTTTTGATAAATTTGGTGACTTATTGAAAGAATACCTGGATCTGGTAATTTTCAGGTTCACTGCAGCTTTCATGCTTCATTTTCTAGCAACCTTCTCTTGAGTTTGGTGCTTGTTGCTTTGTTTTCTCTGGCAAAGCTTTAGATCTAGTCATGGTTGTCAAAACTGCTTGTGGTTTGGACCATACTGGTGATGATTTCAGTTGTATGATTCAATTTGTGTAGTAAACCATATGACTCGCTATAGTGATCCGTGATCTAGTTTGAAAAGCATCTTTCGTTGTAAAACGAATCATCCTCTTATCGGTGTTAAATTTATATATTAGACCAGATTATCTTAAAAACTTGTTTGTGTTGCCGTTGGATTTGGGAAGAGCTTATCGGTCTGAAACTTCTAACAGCAACATGAATGGGACTTCGTCTTTAGTTGACATTTCATGGAAAACACGATTCCTATTTGGCCATATTCGTAGTTCTTGAAACTAGATAGAGATTCTTAATTTGATTTATGAATTGACAAACACGGGTATAGCTTAGTTTTTGTGTTGGGGTTGTTATTGGTTGATTGCTCTTTTATATCCATTATATCAGTCTGTTAGCTTCTTTCTATAAACTATGTTAGAATCCACATTCTATTTATGTATGAGGTAAGAAAGCATTGGCTGTGCCGCAAGCTTTTCCCTATGCAGATTCTGATCTAAAATGATGTAATTTTCGTTCTTTGTATGCCTGTGTTTCTTGTTTTCTCTTTTAAAGGATTTTTGGAACTCCTTTATGTGTTTTATGTGTCTGATGCAATATTCTGTTTGTATTCCATATTTGTTTCTTTTATCATTGTTGTAGCTGACAACTTTTATGTGGCTTGTAGGAGGATATGGGAACTGAATACTTGATTCGACCCGTGGCCAATCCAGAAGACGAGGAAGATGCTAGTGATTTTGAGCCAGAAGAGAATGGCGTCGATGAAGAACTTGAAGAAGAGGACGAGGAGGACGATGATGATGGTGGGAAAGTGGAAGCCCCACCAAAGCGAAAGAGGTCCAGCAAAGACGACTCTGATGATGATGATGACGATGATGATGGCAAGGATGACGACAGACCATCCAAGCGATGAGAGGTTGGCAAGAAATCATCAATACATAGGTCCAACTCTCTCTCTCTCTCTATAGCTTTATGTTACAATTATTCCATGGGTAGAAATGGTTCATCATTGTGTTGTTTACTACTATTACTACTACTACTACCACCATTTCATGCAGTTATATGAAGAATGGTAAAGTTTTAGGAAGTTAAAGAAAGTATGGTACTTGTGATGTTGGATTTGTAAGTTATGACAGTTCTTTTTAGATGTTTTAGAAGATGAGAGATGTTTTGTTGTTGGTATGTATGATTGGATAATCTGAAGTGCATTTTAGCATATGGATTTTGTGAAGAAATTGTTGGTTCTTGTCTTTGTTTATAATGCTTGATTTTGTTGAGTATGAGTATGGAATGAAATGGGGAAATGTATGTTATGAGCTGAGGGTAGGGGAGAAATGTATGAGCTGAGGTGTGTGTTGCATATTGGTTTAGCATTGTTTATAAATTGAAAGAAAATCATAAATAAATAATTTAATGGAAGAAATGCAAAAGGAGAATTTGGTAAAAGTGTAACCTTGGCTATGATGGATTGGGCAAAGAGATACCAAAAGGCTGAAATTGTGGAAAGTTGGGAGGGTTGGAAGGGGCATTATGGTAACTTCAAGTTGTATAACTCAAATGGGCCGTCCTTTTTATTGTAATAAAATAATTAATTAATTTATATATATATATATATATATATATTTATTGTGGTTGTGATGAATTTAATTGTTTTGTTGTTTTTGGTTGGCAGGTTGTAACCCATTGGTTGAGACGAAGGCCTGAATGTCGTCAATCTACAAACCTAACCATTTATTTAACGCAAATTGTATATAGAAAAAACATTTTTTCTAAAAAGTTATTTAATTTTCACATTTCATTTATGAGGATATAAAGTGTTTGTCTTCGTATATTACTTGGTCAAAGTCATAATAAGTTCACCACATGCTTATCAAATTAGTATATTGAAATATGACTAGGAGTTGTTTGATAATTGTTGAATGATTTGGTGCATAATGACGTGGTCAGAATGATTAATAGGCTTTCATAATATAATGTGAAATGAAATATAATTGTTTAGTAATTGTGTACAATAAAATTAAGGCTCTTTATGGTTAAGAGAGATTTATGATATAAAATCATTCAAAGGGTTTTAGAACCATTAAGAGGTAAACTTTTTTGTTAAACAAGATTCATTTCTTAACGATTCAGAAATGGTATTTTAATGGAACTATTAAGACAACCCCTAGTTTAAACGGAAGTTTAGTTTGATGAACTGGTTTTGAATTTCGTGAAGAGTTTGGAACGATTTAAAATCTTTAGTGTATTTGGTTTGAATGATTTAAGATACTCATTATTTATAAATAATTGTATAAAAATAACGATAAGTAATTAGATTATCTTTTTATTAATTGATTATTATAAAATATATATTTTTAATATATTATAAAACATTATTATACACTTCTGCAAAGTCCTCTCATGAAATACTAAGGGACTGTTTACTTGTGGTTTAACTCTGCTTATTGGTCTATCTGGCTTATTCGCACAGTTCATTTGGGTTGTTTACTTACGGCTTTATTGCACTAATAGAAATGATGTGTTGACCCATTCAACCATAAAAATAACACCCTACCCCTTATTTAAAACACCGCCTCCTTCCCAGATAAGACACCCCTTCGTCGACCTCTTTATGATTTTCTATTTTGATGTTCAAATAATTAATATTGGAGGTAAATCGGTCATTTATGTTATTCAGACTGTTGATTCAAATAAAAAAAGTAAACAACACCCTTTTATCCAAACAGATAAATTTATCCATACACGACTTAATAACAAATTTGGTAAACAGCCCCTAACTGATCCTATGAGATTTTTAATTAAATCCCATGTCTATGGGATTTCAAATCCAAACAATTTTTTAAACAAAACATGAGATTGAAATGAAATTGAATTACAAATCCCTTCAAATTTATTTAAATTCTAAAAATCAGACCAAAAGTAAGGTGTTTGGTTTGATGAAATGGTTTTAAGGGATTTAATTTATGTGAAAAGATTTGGAATTAAGAGGATTTAGAATCATTGGTGTGATGTTGTAAGATTAGAATCAGAAGAATTTGAAACCTTTGCTATATTTTGTTTGTAGAATTTGAAATGAAATAAAATTCCATTTTTTTAAAAAATATAAAAATATTAATTTTTTATTAATTGATTACTACAAAATAAATGTTTTTAATATATTTAAAATATTACATAGAAATCCCTTGAAATACTAACCACCTCCATGCAATTTCAAAATGTGGGATTTTATTGATTTATAATGAGGAAATCCTTCAAACTAAGGGGCCGTTTACCAAACAATTATCGGTAAAATTTAACACTATCATTTACTTACAGGATAAGATTTTAGTCCACCAAAACGGTATCATATGCAACATTTTACCCGGTAAGCGTTTACCGTGGTAAGAGTCGTCGTTCTCACTTACCGGGTAAGATTCTTGGTCCTTACCATATTCATCCGGTAAGGAAATATGACTTAGTGTTAACTTACCCGGGCAAGTATTTGGTAAACGACCCCTAAACCTATAATTAAAATGAAATTCAATTCCAAATCCTTTCAAATCTAACCTAATTCTACAAATCAAATGTAACATATACATTTGTTTTTGATAGAATTGTTTTGTTGGATTTGGATCTCGTGGAATGATTCAAAATTGGAGGGGTTTGGAAGCTTTGATGTGTTTATCAAACATACACAACAATTGTTACCACTGAGTTTATCAATACTGATTTCTTACCGTCACAATTTGCTTAAAAAAGAAGGATCACTTGGAGTAGGGTACAAGAGCTGTTATGGGCTTAAGTACCCATCCTTGTCTCTTATCTCAATCAAACTCCGATCCCAAATTGGGCTTTCAGTTCATCTGTCTTATGAAAACCTAAACGAATCAAATATCTTGCAACAATAACCAGAATCAAATACCGACTTAGCAATAAAAAAGAGAGCATAGTAACAAGTCATACCGTAAGTGCCAAAATCATATATAAAAACCTTACATAACAGCTTCTTTATCTAACTTCTTCCGAAAAGCTGCGGAAACCCAACTTGCTTCACGTTTAGAAGATATGCACGATATCGTAAGCAAACCTTTTTCCATGGTCAAGGTATATATCAAAAACATACTAGTAATAAAGCCAGATACATCTTTTTGGGTGTTGGACTCGATATAACAAAGTCAAACCTTACAAAAAGGTGTGTGCTTTTCCTCAACGCAAGTTGGACTAGATATAAGAAAGCCAAATAGACCTTCTCTCTATCCCAAGGGGTAGAGGGGTTGCTTTGTGAAGACCCCAACTTGTGACACAAAAAAAACGAGAAAGCAAGCGTGGAAAATGGAAATATGCTTCTCATGCTTTCAAGCCAACAACAGAATGACTCAAGGAGTGCATATGAAAAAATTTCATGTGGTATTTCTGTGCGAGTGTGATAAAGAAAAACGAGCAAGAATAAAAGGATACGTCCAGAACAGCACAAACGACTGCAAAAAAGACATAGTTGGCTGGTTATTATACAAATCTAGCAGATGGTATTGAAAATTAAGAAAAGAACTGAAAGATATGAGAAGTTTACCAAAAGGCCGCCTAGAAAGCCGTCCATGAGAACCCTATTCCAGCTATCAAAGTATGAATGGATTGAAAAACCTGCCTTGGCTGTTAGACATACGGACGTAATAGCCATGACAAGTACATAAACCACAAAGCCCATCAGGCCGGTAAATCCCAAAATTCCAGCAATCACTCCACCAATGATGGACATAAATGTTCGACTGCATGGCCCACAAAAACATTACAATAATCAATAGAAATACACCAAGATTTCTATGAAGAAACGTGGTTGAAGATTTTAACCAAACCTAGAGTGTTTTTTTTTATTAACCTGGATATCCAACCCGCTATGCGAGTTGACACCAAACCCAGAGTTGTTATACTCATTTCATGAATCATTAACCAAATTGAATGGTAGATTTCACTAGACCTTTCCAGAATAGTTCACATAATATATAATTTATATAAATGCAACACACAAAAAGTAAGCGTCCTAACGATGTATTAAACTAAAATATACATATATCTATGACAAAAATGCTATCATCTCATTAGCCATTCACTAGAAATAAAGGCCACCATTCGCACTTTTCTCTGAGGATCAATGGGGTTTTCAGAGCAGACTTTGTCTAAAGTCTCTTCTATAGTTCTGAACTTTTCTATTTCTATGAGAAAAGTGCGATCTAAGTTTTCCTGGGTAATATTTGTACCTGGGATTTGTTTGATTTTAGAATCCTTTCTCATAGATTCAAGAAAACCCGGTTTGCCAATGCTGTAAGCTTTGGTAACCTTTTTAATAATAACCATTTCAGTATTAAGATGAAAGGCTATCATTTATGGCCATTGAATAAAAGGACCATAGAGTTGGCAAAAGTTATTGCCAATTATCAAATCAATACCAGAGTCTTGCTGGTAGATCGTTGGGAAGTTAAAGACTTCTCCTGCAAGTTCGATAGAAAGATTTCTACAAACTTTGTTTATTGAAATAGTGTTTTTGTCGGCGATGGTGGCCTTTATTTCTCTTGGGGAATTTTCCCAGAGGTCTATTTCTATGAGAAAAGTGCGATCTAAGTTTTCCTGGGTAATATTTGTACCTGGGATTTGTTTGATTTTAGAATCCTTTCTCATGGATTCAAGAAAACCCGGTTTGCCAATGCTGTAAGCTTTGGTAACCTTTTTAATAATAACCATTTCAGTATTAAGATGAAAGGCTATCATTTCTGGCCATTGAATAAAAGGACCATAGAGTTGGCAAAAGTTATTGCCAATTATCAAATCAATACCAGAGTCTTGCTGGTTGATCGTTGGGAAGTTAAAGACTTCTCCTGCAAGTTCGATAGAAAGATTTCTACAAACTTTGTTTATTGAAATAGTGTTTTTGTCGGCGATGGTGCCCTTTATTTCTCTTGGGGAATTTTCCCAGAGGTCATCTGGAATGACTTCTTTGCTAGCGAGACAAAGTGAGGCACCTGTGTCGACATAACAATGTAATTTGTATTTCTTGAAACCTTTCTTTTCATGTGGATACTAATAAGTTATATATCCGTAAACTCTACAGAAAGATCCCCCAAAACAACACAAATGTTGTATGAAATCTTGGATAAAACTTCTCAAATAGTATGATTTAATGCCAAAACAAGGCAGATTCATCAATATGATGGTAAATCAGAGAGGTTTTCAATTCTCTAATAAGATCTGCCTCTTTTGCATTATGAATCTATCGGAGTTGTAAGCGTCCAATCATAAACCAATCAATTTTGACAACCATACAATGAAGACATGGACTAAAAGAGAAAAAGTTAAAAGTCCCTTGCAAGGGAGTAAACAGGGAGTGTTTAGCTAGAAAAAGAAGGGGGTTACACTTATTTAGTTATGAAGAAAAACCAATCAAGTTTTCATTCCTTATTGTGTTGATATTATCGTGACCTGTAGTCAAAGGAAGCCATAAGCAATTTCTTGAAGACATTACCAAATACATATGACTTCTGGCTAAATCAAGCCTTTGCCAAGCAAAAATATAAATAGCTTTTTCGTTTACAGTACAAAGAAGGGTCTTCTTAGGACATCGGATCATGATCCACCAAAAATGCTCAAGATTGAACAAATGTCCAGTGGTAAATGCTTACTTTTTCATAAGATTTACAAAACCTTATTTTTTTTTGGAAAAGGGGACGGAACCCCTGGAAAACTACAAAACCTTATTTCCAATTCACTACCGAGGTCCTCTCTCTATTCCAAAATAAGTGTCCACATATTTATTTTAGTTTGTCCTAAAACAAGTTTCTAATTTCAGAAGTGCGTACTTCCCATTTCTACCCTTAATTGTGAGATGAAATTCATTACTTCCTCGATTATTAAGGACAAATGTCATTTAGTTAATTAAAAAGTGTAGAAAATACATGCTTTTATAACTGGTGTGCCTTTTTCATTGTAAACATTTATTTTGGGATGGAGCAAGTCACATGTTACAAATTTCCACAAAGGATTCCATCCAGCAACAAGTTCCCCTACAGTTACCCTTGCTACAGCATCATCCCATATGAACACCCCACTGAACCCTGCCTTCTCCAATTCTGAGCCATCAAAATAAATCATACGTTAAGCTATCCAATTACTGGTTCAACCCATTAATTAATAACTGAGGGTAGATTATACTTTGTGGATGATTGAACACTGGGGTTTTTACGGAAACAAACTCCCTACCCCTCGGGGTAGAGGTAGGGTCTGCGTACTTCTTACCCTCATAGACTCACTGGATTTGCTTGGTTTGGTTTGAACGCTAGCTAAGCTGGAAAGCATAGTATAAGGCATAAAACTGATCTGAATTGTAATTCCTCTGGCCAAAGTTATAAAACTGACCTGTAGTATACCACCTTCATGTTGCTTTGCATATTCTCCACATTAAAGGTAGGTACTTCATTCTCACTTGATTTCTTTCCGGACGCCCCTGAATCATCATGGCCAGCCATAGCCTCCACCTTTTGTAATTTTATGACAAGAATCAAGATACATTAGATGCAAATAAGGGGCTGTTTACCAAATTTTCTAGTAAGTCGTGTATGGATAAACTCGTTGGTGGACAAACATGTGTTGTTTACTTTTTTTCCCCCTGAATCAACAGTCTGACGATAGAAACAGACTGTTTTACACATGAGTATGAACTATGCGTTATTTAGTTGAACTATTAATATAAAATCAAATCATCAGATACATAGTGTGTGTCTCTAATCATCCAAAAGATAAACTTTTCACCACAATTTTCTTTAACTCGATCACAATCAGAGAAAAAGAAAGAATCGGAATTGATCGATATATTTCTCGAATAGATGAGATTTTGTCCCATCGGCTCTAAACAATCTTTTTTTTTTGAACATGAAGAAATAAAGAATTACTTGAAATGCGCCTGGATAACATCCTTTTCGGTTGGGTATGGCTCCGACTATTCCTGGAGCTCATATGATCACTCAAAAAAATAGGTGTTTTGGTTCAACTATATTCTAAGACTAGTCATTTCTAGATTAAAACCTCGAGCTCGAGGGCGTAGTTATCCGATACAAAAACCTACCTGTCATATAACTATTCACGATTCATCGATTAGAATCCTATTTTTATTACATATCTTTTTATTTTTATTTTTTTTTAGTTTTTTGACCTTTTCGAACTCTGTCTATAACTTACTAGAGGCCCCGAAAACAAAGAGAAGACGTGTACAAACGAGATATGCAGCAACAAGAAGAAGGAGCCAAGGAACTTACGCCGAAGAGTCCTGATAAATGATGATTGAGACGAGATTCTTGAAAATTCACTCATTGAAATTGAATAAGTAAACAATTAAATTGGATTCGGTTTCGGCTTGGGACGCATTTTATTTGGCAGTTTTTTGGATGTTAAATACCATAATCTTGCATAAGAGGATAGCAAGTTACAAATTATAGTTTGTTTTTTCCTTCCTTTCTTCGTTTCGAAAAAAAATACAGAAATAGGCGAAAAATTCACACATCCCATTGCACTTATCGAGGGCGTTCGTAGTGACTGAGGGGGTCGAAGACCAAGAAGTGAGTTAGGGATAGGTGAATTCTTATAGATCCATCCTCCGAATGAACCGGACATGAATTCTCGTGTCGCAAGAAAAAAAAATAATCTGGTGGGCCTAACCCTTGGGGATGTGGTAATACATCAGAGGACCGAAACATGCCACTGAAAGACTACTGAGACAAAGATGGGCTGTCAAGAACGTCAAGAACGTAGAGGAGGTAGGATGGGTAGTTGGTCAGATCTAGTATGGATTCCCAAATTCAATCCCAAAGAAGAAATTTTAAATTTAGAGGACAACAAGGGTTTTTGTTATTTCTTGAACCATTTTTTCTTTACACCAATTTATCAACAATCTATATATACAACCAGAATACTAGCTATGCTCTGTAGACATCATCAATGGAAAATCTGAACCATAAGAAAAACCAAAATACAAGGATCATTGTACCTTATCCTGTTGATCTACATATACAACCTATACCAAAATAAGGAAAATCAACTTAAAAAAGTGGATTCATGCTCTAAAATAGCTCTAGAGGTTACGAATATTCATTGATCCAACACGCCAACTAAATCCTGTGTAGGAGATCTAGAGAAGGGCAGTGAAGCTATAGAAGTGAGTAAACTCAGAGAGGATTCAAACAAACATTACAGGTCGTCGAAAAAAGGATTTGATTCGATTTTTGGGTAAGAAGTTGGAGATGAACAGAGAAGAGAAATCGAAAAGGGAGCAGAAATCAATACCGGGAAAGAGGTCGTTGGGAAGGAGATGCAGAGGTCGCCTGGGAACTTGCTCGTCGTGAAGAGAGGGTGCGTGGGGAAAAGAGGGAGGCGCCGATGAGGAAGGAGATGCAGGGTTTCTATTGAGCGTGATTAACAAGGGGCAGGAGTAGTTACTTTTTGGGGGAGTCATGACCATTTCCCGATATGACTTTCACCGCATTGATCACAGTAACCTACGGCAGCTACTCAGATTCAAAGCTTTACAGTTCACACATACAGGTAAAAGGAACAATCAACAACGCATCACCACATCTTATAAGCATTATCAGTAATTTTCTGCCAACAACTACATCTTCATAGCAGATCGAAGTTAAAAAATGGATTTATCCTTCAAATGTCTAAAAATCCACATCAATTTGAAGTAATTGGAGCTGTTCAAAAGCCATTAAACCTACAAAGATCTAAATTTCAACGTCAACATATAGTGGTATATACCTGGTGCAGATATAAATACGCCTGAGGTGTTGAATCGGATACCGCAGTGATTGCTGTTCTCCAACAGGGGTCTACCGATCACTTTGTTAATCTCTCCGTCCGACTTTGTCGATCAAACAGGTCAATTTCTTCTTGATCATGAATTAATAGATTTCGTATGGTGGGTATTTTAGGTCAGGTTTTGGGTTGGGTTGGACCGGGCTAAATTCATTTTCACAATATTATTTGAAATTGTTAGGGGTGTTTAGGATTGCTTATCCAAAAACAATTTATGTTTTTTTTTTACAAAAACATTTATCAAACTTATGCTTTTTTATAAAAAAATATTTATCAACTTATTATAAGTTAGATAGATTTAACTTTTTCAAAAACTCTTTATTACCGGTTTGACATCGGTATAAGTTGTTTATCCAAGCATTCAAAAGTGCTTATTACCGGTACCATACCGGAACAAGTCAATAAGTTGTTTTTATAAACAATCCCAAACACCCCCTTAATCTTAATTTTCCGAGCTTATAAAACTGTACATTAAGGGGGTGTTTGAGATTGTTTATTTGAAACAACTTATGCTTTTCTACAAAAACACTTATCAATTTATTATAAATCAGAATGATTTAACTTCGTCAAAAACTTCTTATTACCGGTTTGACATCGGTATACGTTGTTTATCCAAACACTAAAAAATGTTTATTACCGGTGCCTGTAACATCTCGCTTGAGCAAACCCCAAATTACCAATTTTATAAAATCTCCAATAAAATATAATTTATTGATTATTGAGACCAAAATTGATCCTAATTATTCTAAATTTTTTGTCAAAGCAATCGGTCCAGAGATAGGCGATGAATTGGTCCAGAGGCGATGAATTGGTCCAGAGGCCATGAAGGACTAAGTCTGGAGAAAAGACCAGAGGCGATGAATTGGTCCAGAGGCAGGCGATGGACCAGAGGCTGCTGAAATGACTAAGTCTGGAAGAAGACCAGAGGCGATGATTTGGTCCAGAGGCAGGCGATGGACCAGAGGCTGCTGAAATGACTAAGTCTGGAAGAAGACCAGAGGCGATGAATTGGTCCTGAGGCGATGAAGGTCCAGAGGCAATGAAGGTCCAGAGGCCATGAAGGACCAGAGGCTAGGAAAATGGACCAACCCATTGAAACACACAGATCTGGGCATAAAATAATTAACCTCAAAATATGGGATATTAAGT
The DNA here is from genome assembly GCF_001531365.2 of Cynara cardunculus var. scolymus. Lineage (NCBI taxonomy): Eukaryota > Viridiplantae > Streptophyta > Magnoliopsida > Asterales > Asteraceae > Cynara > Cynara cardunculus. The sequence goes on along the minus strand of NC_037542.1, from coordinate 2,671,467 downwards.
TTCTAAAAAACTTCGAAATATCCGTTCTATTTTAGTGATAAAACCACCCGAAACATAATTCCAAACCGGATATAACGGATTTTTACTTACAACCCGAATTAAGTAGCAAAAAAATACGTGACATATTTATAACCGGAACAAGACTATATATAAGCTACACTTACTACAACTATGAGATACGGTAATAAGCTACTATTTACCCAAAAGCAAGATCAAAATCTTCAAGTTCCCCGATAAATCTTCGAGTCAGACAACAGGTTCTTTCTTTTTATCCGTCTTCTTTCCTGAGAGAGATTGCCACTTAAATGGTAAGGCAACGCTTAGTGAGTTAAATAGTTAAATATTACATATCAATATCGCACATGTTTGTAAACATACATAATAAACTCTTATCAATAAAAGAGTTCAAGACATCATCCAGATGCAAACCGAAACTTACAAGAAAACGAGTGAACAATTACATACCGGATGCTAAGATCATAGGATTCCATATTCAAATCACCATTGTATACCATACTATTGATGTTCAATACAACAAGGAGATAGGATCAACAACCAAATATATTCAACAACGTTAGAATACCAATAAATATCAAGAACCAAGAGATCGAATCGGTATACATAACGAGGACAGTGCATCAACCCGTGCTTTACCTCCCGGGCTTATGCCAAAGTCCGAGTCAGAATCATACATTACGGGAAACCTCGCACTGCCCGTCTTCCTCTACCGGGTATGTGCCAAGGTTCCCTACTCATTGCTCTTCCTCCTCTTTGAGCAATGAGTATTCACAACCGCAGAAAGTCTCACCCGTCCAACCCGGGATCTTGACTTTGCCATAAACTTCCGGTGTACCACACGAAGTAGTACCCGTACTATAGCGTACAATTCAAGGAACAAAACAACGAGTCCGGATCCAGAAAGCAAAGCGATGTACCGAGATAGTAATAAGGAATTGACTCAAGAGATGGAATCAAAGACAAATCAAGATCGTGTGACTCCATTCAAGACCAAAAACATTCATATGAAAAAATATATATGTTCAAATCAATATGTAACAATTAACTATATTACTCACCGGGCAACCACAATAATACCGAAAAGCTCCAAAATGAGCTCACAAAGAAAGTCCAAGCTACCACACTTAGATTGCTTCCAAAGCATCAAAATATGTTCTAATTATCCCCTGGAGTAAATGCATAAAATCTCATAAGCAACCAATATAAGAAACTCATGATATACACATATCATATTTGAACACTTTACGTAATTTTCTATGTACAGGTGCTGCATACAGAACTGTTTTGCCCATTTTAAGTTCGAATTCATGCCTTGTTTATAAAATAAGAAATAAATTAGACTTAATTATCTAACTAAAAAAATTGGCCTGACCTCATTTGGATTTTTCTATGATTTTATACAGTTTTTCAAAGTCTGCACACTTTCAATGCATTCTTAAGTCAAMATTCTCATTTTCAAACATTTTTCTCAAACCATTTTGATTCCAAATTATTCCAACTTCTGAATCTCAACTTAATTTAACATATTTGACATAAACAACCAAAATCCAACCTTTATTTTATCATTTATATTATCTCCCAAATCATTGACTTAATCAAGTCAAAGTTCATATGATGAACTTGCATAAATCTTGATAATCTTTTGAATCTAATGATCATTTCAAGCCAAAAACACTAAAATGCACTCCTTTTATACACTTAAGATCAAACCCATATGAAACCCTAACTCTATCTCAACATGCAATCCATATAACAAGAATGTCAACCAAGAACAAGTGCAAAAAATGGGTTATACCTTACTTGATGATCAAATCCTTCAAAGATCTTGTAGTTTCTCTTTGATTTGAGTTGAATCGAGCCTATGTGTGTGAAAAATGCACCTCTAGTGTGYGTGTGAGTTCTRGACTTAAATGACAAGAAAAATGGGCCAAAACTCCAATTTATAATGCTAAAACTCGAGTTGGGCCGGGTTGTCCCGGCTAGGTACCCATTTTGACCATAAATACTTAAATTATTCATAACTTTTCGCTCGGACCTCCGTTTTCTATGAGATTTTCGCCTACACGTTCATAAAGAGATAATCTATAATATCCAACAAAAATATTCCTGAAAAGATCTTCCAAAAAAATTCGTTTTACGTATCTATTTGACGTGATATTTTCCAAATCCTCTAATATATTCTTAAGAAATATAATTCTAAAACTTCAGACCCAAACTCCCACTAAATCATAAGTTATCTTTAACCCAATAATTAAATACACTAAGCAAATAATTGGGCATATTAGAAATTAGATGTTACAAATACCTCCTCATTTTGAGGATTTCGTCCCCGAAATCACTGTTGTGGAAATAAAAAAAGGTATTTCGCCTTCATCTCATCTTTACGCTCCCACGTCCAATTTGGTCCCCGATGGTGTTTCCACTTGATCAATACCAAGTCTACTTCATTATTACGTAGTTTTACTTTTCTCTCGTTCAGAATTGATTCTGGTTCTTCAATGTATCTTAATTTCTCATCTACTTTGACTTCGGCTAAGGGCACCGTCTCTTCATGTTTACCCAAGCATTTACGTAAGTACCCGACATGAAACACATCGTGTATCYCCRTAAGTTCCTYYGGTAACTCTAGTCGATAAGCCTGTTTTCCGATACGCTCCAATACTTTGAACGGGCCAATAAATCGTGGACTTAACTTACCTTGTTTTCGGAATCGAAGTACACCTTGCCAAGGAAAAACTTTCACCATTACCATATCACCCACCGAGAACTCGATTGGCCTTTTGCGACGATCTGCATAAGGCTTTTGACGATTTTGGGCAGCTTTCATTCTTTCGCGAATAATCTGAATCTTGTCATGAGTTATCTGAATGAGTTTGGGACCAACTAAAACTTTCTCTCCCGTCTCTTACCAACACAAGGGTGTATGACACTTACGTCCGTATAAAGCCTCATAGGGAGCCATTCCAATTGTCGAGTGGTARCTATTGTTGTAAGAAAACTCAACCAAGGGTAGGTGAGTATCCCAGCTACCACCAAATTCTATGACACATGCGCGTAACATATCCTCGAGAGTCTGAATGGTTCCTTCTGATTGACCATCGGTCTGAGGATGATAGGCTATACTAAATGCATGACGTGTTCCTAACTCTCGTTGAAATCTAGTCCAAAGATTAGAAGTGAATCGAGAGTCGCGATCAGAGATAATCTTCACTGATACACCGTGTCGCAAGACAACTTCATCATTGTACAATCGCGCCCATTGATCCATAGAGTAAGACTCTCGGACAGGTAAGAACAATGTAGATTTGGTCAATCGATCAACTATAACCCAAATACTGTCGTGTTGTAGTTGGGTCTTCGGTAGTTTAGTAAGCAGATCCATCGTTAATTCCTCCCATTTCCATATCGGTACCTCAAGAGGCTGTAAACTACCATACGGTTTCTGGTGTTCAGCCTTTACTTGCAAGCATGTGGTGTGACACCCCAAAATGAGGTAAATAAATAAATTAGAAAACAAAAAGAACAAGGAAAATAAAATAAAATGGGTTTTATTTTATTGGAAAAAAAATATATA
>NC_037542.1:2666377-2667855 GCF_001531365.2 Cynara cardunculus var. scolymus | reverse complement strand
ATATAAATATATTTGAAAATTGGATTAAAAATGAAGGAAAATGTCATATTAGGGGTGAAATATGTAAATATGTCAAAAGTAATAGAGCCAGGGGGCCGAATGATATTTTATAATAGTTCAGGGTTGGGTCAGATGTTAACAGGTCYAAACCAGAAGGACCTGTTTTGTAAATTTGCATCAGATCTGAAATTTCAGAAATACGAAAACGACATCTCCTTTGAAGCTCTTTATTGGCCTGAATAGTCAACTATTACGACAAAAAATTTATATATTCATGTAGACGACACCTTGCCCTACATTTTTGCTTCAAGAAAACCGAACTTTCATTGAGAGTCGAAGGAGAAATCGGAGGGTGAAGTTCAGGTTTGAAAAGCTCCGTTTATTGATGATTGAAGGTAAAATACTCAACCAAATTTCGAGTTCTTTATATGGATGACTTCGTTTTTAGGTCCTCTATGAAACCTTAGTAGCCTTATGTCTCAGATTTTAGTTTTGAATGTTCGATTTTTATTTTTTTCTAATTTTCGAGTGGTTTTAAACCGTAAGTTTAAACGAGCGTAGGAGGCTCAATACTTGATGAAAATTCGTGTTCTTTATGTCAAAGTGTTGGTAAAAATATTACCAAGAAATTAGTGCAAAAAGAATGAAGAAAAAAGGTCGAAAATCGAGTCATTTTCAAGCTTTTTAAGCTAAAAAAAAACGCAGCCATGGCTGCTGTTTCTTCATTTGTTTTCTTTTTAAAAATAAATGAAAGAGAGAGCTGAGGGCGGGGATAGAACCCGTGACCTCTGCCTTCATGTTTCGAGTGCTAAACAATAGGCTGAAATTACTTTCGTGATTTATTATGCACTATTATTGTTAATATACAATTTATATTTAAGTTTCAAAAATTAACATTTAGTTCCTTGAATTTTCAGAAATAATTTTATGCATAATAATTTTATGAGACTTTCATTAAGTTTGTTTAAAATGCAAACTYTGACCCTATTTCGATTATTTATCCCGTTTAGTTACCAAAATGACCATACGATGTAGAAATCGTTATTTTAGCGATATTTTACGTATTTGCTTCAATAATTTACCGAATAACCATATATATCTTGGTGATTGGTTTACGAGCTTCATTTTTATATTTTTATAAAAGTCTTGGGGATTGGTATCTAAATGTTATTTTTAAATATAATCCTTAAGAAATTACCAAAATGACCCAACAATATGGAAATTGGTATTTTAGCGATACTTTACGTAATTGCTTTATAAATCACCGAAATGACCATATGTCTTTGGGATTGGTATCTATGTTTTATTTTGAATATAATCCTTAAGAAATTACCAAAATGACCTCACGATTAGGGAAGCGGTATTTTAACAATACTTTGAGTATTGCTTAATAAAATTACCGAAATGCCCCTAGACTTGGAAAAATTGGTATTCTCACATTATTTCGAGTATTAATTATGTCGAACTTTAAAGTTATG
>NC_037542.1:2663671-2664982 GCF_001531365.2 Cynara cardunculus var. scolymus | reverse complement strand
ACGGGCTGACATTAAGTTATATATTTATTCTTTTAAAGTCTTCCGCTGTAAACGGTCTAAAGTTTTAATTTAGCCATTATTTTTGAAGTGCTTTTGGAGAATTTGTTTTAGATTACGTAATATTTCTCATGGTAAAAATATGGGTGTTACATGTGGTACATTTCTCGACATAACGTCCAATATCAGTCTTCATCCCAGGCCACCAGTAATCTAAACGAAGATCTTGGTACATTTTGGTACTCTCTGGGTGTATCGACAATCGCGACTTATGTGCTTCTGCTAAAACAACATCTCGCATGCCGCCAAGTTTGGGGACCCAGATTCGGGCCTTAAAGACCTTCAAACCACGTCCATCTTCATAGAGAGAATCAATGTATCCTACCATTCGTTCTACTTTGACATTCTCAGGCTTCAAAGCCTCAATCTGCCATTTCCGAATCTCATCAAATAGATTATATTTAACCGACGTGTGAGTGATAGAGTAACATAGAAGTCCAGAATGCGTCTTCCTACTAAGAGCATCTGCCACTACATTGGCTTTACCCGGATGATATAGTATCTCACAGTCGTATTCTTTGATGAGTTCCTTAGCACGTTGTTGACGCATGTTCAAGGTCTGTTGATCAAATAAATACTTTAAGCTCTTGTGGTCAGTATAAAGTTGACACTTCATACCATAGAGATAGTGTCGCCAAAGCCTCAAAACAAATACCACCGCTGCTAATTCAAGATCATGAGTAGGATAGTTCTTCTCATAATCTTTCAATTGGCGAGAATCATATGTAATCACCTTGCCTCGCTGCATCAAGACACATCCAAGACCAAGTAGAGATGCGTCGCTATATACTATAAAGTCTTCGTTACCCTCAGGTAGAGCAAGTATAGGCGTGTGTGTAAGACATTTCTTTAAAGTTTGAAATGCTCGATCTTGGGCCTCATTCTATTCAAATTTAGCATCTTTACGAGTCAAAGAGGTTAATGTTACTGCGATATTAGAGAAGTCCTTGATAAATCGTCAATAGTACCCTGCCAGACCCAGAAAACTCCGAACTTCCGAAGCGTTCTTTGGTTGCTCCCATTCTTGAATTGTTTCGATCTTGGCTGGGTCTACAGAAATACCGTCTCCGGATATGGTATGCCCCAAGAATTGTACCTGGCGAAGCCAGAATTCACATTTCGAGAATTTTGCATAGAGTCGTTCTTTTCTCAACAATTCTAGCATTTGACGTAAGTGTGTAGCATGTTCGTTTTCAGACTTTGAGTAAACCAAAATATCATCGATGAATACGATCACAGACTTGTCGAGCATAG
>NC_037542.1:2650824-2662771 GCF_001531365.2 Cynara cardunculus var. scolymus | reverse complement strand
AGAATCAAATAAAATACGAGCAGGCCAAGAATTAACAAGAAATATACCCGTAACAACGTCGAGATTGTTCATGGCTTCCTTCGTGGTAATTTGAAATGCCCTGGCCTGAGGTTTCGGAACCTCCTCCTTTTTGGTCAAAGCCCTCGTTGTATGTATCGGTCGTTGTCTTGGTTGTTGTACCGACCCCTTGACTTTCCTCCAGTCTATTCTTTGTACATTCTCGCATACGATGACCTAACACACCACAATTATAACATGCCTTTTCTCTTTGAAGGGACTGAGTTCGTATGTGCCCAGCTTCACCACAACAGAAACATCGTACATAAGTTTGATCACCACTACATCGTCCCTGGTGATTCTTGCCACATCGGTTGTAGTTCCGTGGCGTATTTGACTGCATTGTATAAGCCTATGAGGTAGTATGTGGTGTATTATGTGATTGAACTCGTCTCGACTTGAAGAATCGAGATGATTTAAAAGTCGGGGTCGAGAAGGTTCTCTCAATTCTCGATCGTTTCTCCGGTACATCAGAACCATCAGGGAGACTCAGGTCATGCTCCAGTTTCCTTGCATACTCAACTGCTTTGGTAAATGATGGTACGTCAAGATTGGTGACGAAATCGCGAATATTCCGTCGAAGACCATTGACGAAATGATTAATCTTGTCATTTTCACTTGGTACGAACCGTTGGGCAAACTGAAGCTTCCGATTGAACTCTGTTTCATATTCAATCACCGACATGAATCCCTGTTTGAGCTCTAGGAATTCCTTCTCAAGCTTTTGTTTCAAATCATCCGGACAATATTGTTCAAAGAACATCACTTGAAACTCTTCCCATGTCGTTCTATCCCGAGTATTAGGATCCATTGATCGATATGTGGCGTTCCACCAAGTGAGTGCACGATTGGTAAATGTCGCTGTAGCATAACATACTTTATCCTCCTCCTGCACGTAAACAATCCTGAATACCTTTTCAGTGTTTTCGGCCCACTGCATTGCAAGTACTGGGTCCGTCTGTCCTGAGAACTCTGTAGCCCCACTGCTTCTAAATGTTTTAAATGAAGGTCGGTCCAACTTTGGTTTGGGTACGTCTTCATTAACCGGCTTCGGTCCTTGGACAACCGGATTCTGAGCATTATCTGGATTTTGCACTTCAGATAACTTTCTTTCAAACTCTATTCTTTGTTCTCGTAGAGCAGCCAGTGTTTGATCATTCATTATTTTCAATAACCTCTCAGTACGAGGTGATATTGGGCTTCATGGTCATTGTCAACATTTTCTTGGACATTCCTTTCTAGATTGAGGTTGTCATCCCCAATATCTTGAGTAACTGGCGCGTTGCTAGATGCATCATGATCATACATCGTACTGAAATTATAATATATAAATATAGAGGTCAAATTATATTCTATCCCTTGTACCCCAACAAATTCTAGGTCTCTCCTATTGGTCTATATCCTGTATAATCATAACCTAGTCACTATACATCGTCAATACCTAAGTTTGAGTCCGAATATCATTAATGATATCCAGTTCACTCAAACCACAGCTCTAATACCATATTTGTAACATCTCGCTTGAGCAAACCCCAAATTACCAATTTTATAAAATCTCCAATAAAATATAATCTATTGATTATTGGGACCAAAATTGATCCTAATTATTCTAAAAGTTTTGTCAAAGCAATCGGGGTCAATGATGGAAAATCTGAAAATGCTGCTGAAACAACTAAGTCTGGAGGAAGACCAGAGGCGATGAATTGGTCCAGAGGCAGACGATGGACCAGAGGTTGCTGAAATGACTAAGTCTGGAAGAAGACCAGAGGCGATGAATTTCCAGAGGCGATGAAGGTCTAGAGGCCATGAAGGACCAGAGGCCAAGAAGGACCAGAGGCCATGAAGGACCAAAGGCTATGAAAATGGACCAACCCTTTGAAACACACATATTTGGGCATAACATTAATTAACCTCAAAATGTGGGATATTAATTTTCTAGAAAAACATCGAAATATCCGTTCTATTTTAGTGATAAAACCACCTGAAACATAATTCCAAACATGATATAACAGATTTTTACTTACAACCATAATTAAGTAGCAAAAGAATACGGGACATATTTATAACCGAAACAAGACTATATATAAGCTACACTTACTACAACTATGAGATACGGTAATAAGCTACTATTTACCCAAAAGCAAGATCAAAATCTTCAAGTTCCCCGATAAATCTTCGAGTCAGACAACGGGTTCTTTCTTTTTATCCGTCTTCTTTCCTGAGAAAGGTTGCCACTTAAATGGTAAGCCAACGCTTACTGAGTTAAATAGTTAAATATTACGTATCAATATCGCACATGTTTGTGAAGATACATAATAAACTCTTATCAATAAAAGAGTTCAAGCACCTCAAAGGTCATCTTATTTTTTATTACGCTCTTTTTGATCGGGAGCGGGGTGGGCAACTTCAGTCGGAGCAAATCTCCCCTCCCTTTTACTAAACCATGGGGAGCCCCTAGTAGTTTACTAGGTTACCTGGATAGGTGGGCAGTTCCTATCGGTGGAGCTAAGACATCATCCAGATGCAAACCGAGACTTACAAGAAATCGAGTGAACAATTACGTACCGGATGCTAAGATAATAGGATTCCATATTCAAATCACCATTGTATACCATACCATTGATGCTCAATACAACAAGGAGACATGATCAACAACCAAATATATTCAGCAACGTTAGAATACCAATAAATATCAAGAACCAAGAGATCGAATCGGTATACATAACGAGGACAATGCATCACCCCGTCCTTCACCTCCCGGGCTCATGCCAAAGTCCGAGTCAGAATCATACATTACGGGAAACCACGCACTGCCCGCCTTCCTCTACCGGGTATGTGCCAAGGTTCCTTACTCATTGCTCTTCCTCCTCTTCGAGCAATGAGTATTCACAACCGCAGAAAGTCTCACCCGTCCAACCCGGGATCTTGACTTCGCCATAAAATTCCGGTGTACCACACGAAGTAGTACCCGTACTATGGCGTACAATTCAAGGAACAAAACAACGAGTCCGGATCCAGAAAGGAAACCGATGTACCGAGATAGTAATAAGGAATCGACTCAAGAGACAGAATCAAAGGCAAATCAAGATCGTGTGACTCCATTCAAGACCAAAAACATTCATATGAAAATATATATGTTCAAATCAATATGTAACAATTAACTATATAACTCACCAGACAACCGCAATAATACCGAAAAGCTCCAAAATGAGCTCACAAAGAAAGTCCAAGCTACCACACTTAGATTGCTTCCAAAGCATCAAAATATGTTCTAATTACCCCCTGGAGTAAATGCATAAAATCTCATAAGCAACCAATATAAGAAACTCATGATATACACATATCCTATTTGAACACTTTACCTAATTTTCTATGTACAACTGCTGCATACAGAACTGTTTTGCCCATTTTAAGTTCGAATTCATGCCTTGTTATAAACTAGACTTAATTATCTAACTAAAAAAATTGGCCTCACCTAATTTGGATTTTTCTATGATTTTATACAGTTTTTCAAAGTCTGCACACTTTCAATGCATTCTTAAGTCAACATTCTCATTTTCAAACATTTTTCTCAAACCATTTTGATTCCAAATTATTCCAACTTCTGAATCTCAACTTAATATAACATATTTGACATAAACAACCAAAATCCAACCTTTATTTTATCATTTATATTATCTCCCAAATCATTGACTTAATCAAGTCAAAGTTCATATGATGAACTTGCATAAATCTTGATAATCTTTTGAATCTAATGATCATTTCAAGCCAAAAACACTAAAATGCACTCCTTTTATACACTTAAGATCAAACCCATATGAAACCCTAACTCTATCTCAACATGCAATCCATATAACAAGAATGTCAACCAAGAACAAGTGCAAAAAATGGGTTATACCTTACTTGATGATCAAATCCTTCAAAGATCTTGTAGTTTCTCTTTGATTTGAGTTGAATCGAGCCTATGTGTGTGAAAAATGCACCTCTAGTGTGTGTGTGAGTTCTGGACTTAAATGACAAGAAAAATGGGCCAAAACTCCAATTTATAATGCTAAAACTCGAGTTGGGCCGGGTTGTCCCGGCTAGGTACCCATTTTGACCATCAATACTTAAATTATTCATAACTTTTCGTTCGGACCTCCGTTTTCTATGAGGTTTTCGCCTACACGTTCATAAAGAGATACTCTATAACATCCAACAAAAATATTCTAGAAAAGATCTCCCAAAAAAATCCGTTTTACGTTTCTATTTGACGTGATATTTTCCAAATCCTCTAATATATTCTTAAGAAATATAATTCTAAAACTTCAGACCCAAACTCCCACTAAATCATAGCTTCTCTTTAACCCAATAATTAAATATACTAAGCATATAATTCGGCATATTAGAAATTGGATGTTACAGTGTCACACCAAAATAAGTCAATAAGTTGTTTTTATAAGCAATCACGAACCCCCTCTAAAACTACCTTATTGAAAACATATTAAATTTGAAAGAAAAAAAAGATAATATATGAAAAATGTTATTTACTTGATTTATTTACTACATATCACGATTACAGACAAATTAAATGAATACCCTTAAAAGTTAAACTTACGATAATCAATCAGAAAATATCTGTTTGTTTGGATTTTTTCATCAAATGTTAGAATTTAATATATTATTTTACATATATTATAATGTGATAGTTTCGTATGTATTTGTTTAACATTATGAAACTTTTTTACCCGTATTTTTTCGTTTCACTAGGTGAACAGAAAATGGTTTCATATGTAATATTTTTTGCTGAAATATGTTAGATATCATATCAATCTTGATAGGATACTCTAACTTGTTATATTTTTATTTGTTGTTTTATGGACTAAGGTGAAAGGTTTTATGCTTGAAAGGGACTAAAAGTGATAGTTTTAGAAAGTTGGAGATTGGATGAATCATGGAGGGTTGCTATTGGCAACTTACAGTTCTACAAGGATAGCGGAGTAGGCGAAGGATCGTGTGACAAAGAGAGTTAATGTGAAAAGTGTAAGAAGGGATCTGGATCATTGATCACCTTTAATTCCAAACCACATGAATTGCGTTTAATACGGGGATTGATCTGGTGCATTTCATCCTAATATGGATCCAAGAGTGAAAATCATTTCTTGCATTTTTCACCTTAACTCTTCTTTTTACCGGAACCCAAACCCTAATTGTTCAAGAAGTGTTCAGATAACCTCTTCATCAGACAGTAAGATGTCCGGATTGGGCCTTCATCGGACAACAATTTGTGCAGATAGGGTCCTCATCGGACAAGCTTTGTCCGGATAATGCTTCATCGGTCAACACTTCATCTTTAAAAATTCATGTAAAAAATATATCAGTTAAAATCTAAACTTAAATCACAAATCAAATATAAGAATTTTACTCCTCTTAGAAAAATGATCATTTAAACTTCATATATTTCCCTTTGAATACAATATTCCACTTAATAAAGTACAAAAGACAGTATACAAGATAAAACATTATGTTCCTTTGAAATATATAAACCTGGGTTCTGAACTGAAATGTTCAGAAACTGTGTTGAAGAGCAGGTCCTGAACTGTGTGTTCAAAAGCTATAATGACATATCACACACTCCCCCTTAAACCATGCAAGTCTAATTAAATGTCTACAATCAGCACAACACATGACAAACCTGCAAAACAGATTAAACAAATTTTGGTACCCACACAGATATGGGTCCTATTTTATTAGCACTAGTTTGGAGAATATTATATGTGTCATGCTATCTATTCTTATCATATATTTTCTTTTTAGATCTTTTAATAGGTAAATCATATATGCAATAAGTATCATACCAGTTGTTATCACACCTGTTGTTCTCATACCAACCTTTTCCATATCAGCTATTCCATATGTTTTCATACCAGCTATCTACATACCATCTGTTGACTTTCTTTTTGTTGATGAAGTCATTCGTTCCACATGTTGAACAACAAATCCTTTTCTTGCTAAGACTAATTAACTGACTAGTAAACTTACCAATGCAAGGTAATACGATCTTTGAAACAAATGACTTCTTATTAAGAACAGAGTTTTGCGAAGACATACCTTCAGATTCAGGTTTCTTTATCCATACTTTTTTTTTACTTTTTGAAAATGATTATCTGATTCAATTACATAACCTTTATATAATGATTTGAATTATGAGATTTGTTTCATTGAAACAATTGATTTAGAACTACTTGAACAACTGTTGGATTTGACGCTAGAACTGTCATTCAAGTATGTTTTACACTTAGAATGAGAATCAATTGAGCCTGAAGTATTCATTTAAAAAAATTCTTTTATTTTCTTCAGTAACTAAATTATATTTCATTTTAAACTCATGGGGCTGTTTACCAAATTTTCTATTAAGTCCTGTATGGATAAATTTGTCTGTCTACATAAATTTATGTTGTTGTTTACTTTTCTATCTGAATCAACAGTCTGAATAACAGAAATGACCGATTTACCCCTGAGAATGAACTACACACTGTTTAATAAATTGTTGTTCATTTTTAAAGGCAAATGATATTTCTGAAAAATAAACAAGTAGATTAGCAATTAAAAAACACCAGCAATAGATACATATAACAATAGACAAGTAGATTAGCCATTAAAAAACACCACAGAACAATACTATTCTTTAATACCTGTTTCCTTTGCCATAAATCAAATTGAGATGAGGCAAATTAACACCCTTTAATCTCATTATTTGATGATCAAGAAATCCAAAAATCTTTCTGGAAAAAAACAGAAGCAATGAAATAGACCTCAAGTAAACAGACAACAATGAAACAAATAGCAATGAAACAGACAACAAGCAATGAAACATATAGCAAGCAAACGATGAAACAGATAGCAATGGTACCCAACAGAACCTATGAAACAGCAGCAATGGTCGATACTCAGCAACAATTGATTTGAAGTGGAGCAATGGTCGATACTCGAAACAAGCAGATGGTACCCAACAACAATCGATTTGAAGAGAAGTGGAGAAATAGTTACCTTTGGAGAATAAAACAATCGACCGATACTCAGCAACAATCGATTTGAAGTGGAGTAGTGGTCGATACTCGAAGCAAGCAGATGGTACCCAGCAACAATCAATTTGAAGAGAAGTGGAGAAGTAGTTAACTTTGGAGAATAGAGCAATCGACCGAGGAAGAAGATACCTAGGGTTCACGATCGTTGATAGGAAGGGAGTGTTTTGAGGAAGAAGATACGCTAGGGTTCATGGCTAAGGGTATGAGGGTCTTTTTTTGGGCTTAATGGGGACAAGTGTTGTTTTTGATCTGTGCGAATAAGCCCCTTTCTGTGCGAATAAGCCCAAAGTAAACACATCATTTTGGCTGTACGAATAAGCCCATTTACTGATTAAGCTCATTAAGCCTCAAGTAAACACACCCTCAGACCTCATATTTATCTTAGTCACAAGATCAATTTTTAAATCAGATAAATTTTTTGAGGTTTCAGAAATCTTACCTTCTAGATCTAATCTAATCTTGTCAAAATCTTTTCTTTCTTTTTCAATTTCTTTCCTTTCTTCCTAAAAAATTCCCTTCTCATTATCTGAAGCAATGTCTAGCCATTTTTTTCCCTCAATCAACTCCTTGGCAATAGATGCATTCTTCTTAGCAATATTCTTTTTCTCAGTAGCAAAGACTTTTCTATCTTCATCTAAAACTTTCTATTTGGTAGCTATGCTCTTTGACATTTCCAGACATTTATTTTCAAACTCTTCCAGACATTTCTTTTCAAACTCTTTCACTAAATCTTTATTTTCATTCTCAAACTTTGATCTTTCCAAAGTAATTATCTCTTCAAATTCAGAAATTTTCTTTGACAGATTTGAATTATTCAGCTTAAGAACCTTGATCTTAATTTCAAATATCTTCTTTTCAGCATTAAATTTCCTTTTTGCTTCAACAAATCTTTCTTTTTCCTTATCAACTCCCTTTTTTTATCAGAATTCAATCTTTCAGATTCTAACAGATTTTTCAGTTCAATAAATCTTTTCTTTTCCTTCTCAAACGCTCTTCTTTCAGAAATTAGTGCTTTCTCAGCTTCATAAACTCTTTTAGTCAACTAAGAATTTTCTTTTATCTACTTAATATTCATTTATCAATTTGTTCTTGTAAATATTTCTTTTCTTCAAGAATCTTTTCATTATCTTTAGTCATATCTTTGGCCTAAGAAAGATTAGAATGATTTTCATATGACCTCTCAGCATACTTATCTTGCTCTTTTTATATTTTGTTCAAAAACTCTCTCTTTCAAATCCTTATTTTCTTTTTCAAAATTTAAAGTCATTTCAAATTCTTAAAAAAATTTGATTAATCTCAGTATGATTTTTTTACAGTTCAAGACTTAGAGAATTCACCAAAATATTCCTTATCGGACACCAAATGAACTTTATCGGACAACAAATATCAAACAAAGTTATCAAACAGCTCACCTTATCGGTCAACTCTTTATCAGTCACTATTATATCAGTCAACTCACCTTATCGGTCAACTATAACGAACAAGCCTTAACAATCAAGCCTTTCACAAACCTTTATCGCCCAAAAACAACTTATCCTCTTATCGGACAAAACTTTATCCGATTACCTAACCTTATCGACCAAAAACTTATCGGTCAAAATCCTTATCGCTTAAAACACAAATCGAACAACAATGGAAATTTAACAGGCGACGAAAGCTCTTATAACTTGTTCATCAAGCGATGAAAATCACACTTAGTCAAAATTCCAGATTTCAACTCAAAATACTCAAATTAACACCAATTCAAATGAGATTTGCATAGAAAGATATGAAAACTAACCACAAACAAGATTTCAATGCTAATTTTAATCAAAATCGGATAAAAATGACCAATTTAACAAAATCAGCAAGAACAATTAATGAAGTTTTCAAGAACACGAGCTATTAAAAATTCAAAATTGATACTCGAATTGAAATTGTTTACGAAATTGAATGATTTGATTAAGTTTCAAAACAAGATTCACATACAGTTCAAACAACACAATTAATTAAGAATATGAAGATTAAGATTGAAAACGGTAGCAAGAAACAGTCGATCAATAACAGTCCGAAATTGTCCAATTCCAATTCAAATTCTGATTCAGGTTCAATTCAATCCAAGTCGCTGCAAACTGCTTTGATACAATTGTTAATCCCCAGAAAAGTTAATGTATTATTAAACCATTCAAGATAACAATGGCAGATTGATAGAACACAGAAAGATGATCACAGAGAGAGTTTCCAATGCTTTTAGTATTGAACGTCAAAGTGCCAGTTGATTACAAATGATAATCTGCTTTCTAAATTCGTACCTACTGCTTATAAAGACAAGACTATATATTTATACTTACAGTTACAAGACAAAATTACAAGAGAGAAACACAAGTTTTTTGTTTTTGTTTTTCTGGTTAACCTGGATATCCAACCCGCTATGCAAGCTATCTAATCCCAGGGCGACCACCTGCTTTGCAGATAGCCCGTAGTCACCGCATTTGAATCTCCGTGGCCACAAAGGGATTTATATTCCTTCTTGGATTTGAACCTGAGACCTCCTAGTACTTTTTGATCTCTGGAGCCAAGCTCAAAGAGAAACACAAACTTGAATATAACTTTAAACGCAATGTCTTGAACCCAACAAACCCTATTTCCATTCCCAATTATTTGAATTCGCATTTTCGTTTCTATTTTTGCAAAACCTTATCAGTTGGACGAACAAAACCGAATTAAGTGACATCTTGGTGTACCACATATGGTCCTAGACCATGCCGGTTTTCCTAAAACATAAGGTCTCAAGTTTAAAACCATCTTGTTCAACTTTTATACGATGCTATATTATCAAGTTTACATCAAGAAAACATATATCTATTCCAAACCACGAGGATCAAAATGTTTATTTAATTAAAAGAACGTTTCAAGTATATGAAATGTGAGTCATCTCCCACGTTTTAAATATCCTTTAGCAATTGCTCCATCACCACCGTTGGGGTAAAAGCCACCTGGAACGTGTTCTGCTCCACTTCCATACACGATTCTCAGTATTTCTCGTGGTGTTCGACCATATGCTAATGAATCTTCATCACCCGCTAATACATTTCCTTCAATCTTCTTCTCGGCCCCTTCGTCCCTCGACACAACAAGCCCTTCATCCTTTACCCCATTTTTCCCTAGCTTGTTTCGTAGTCCCGAGATTTTGCCCGTGAACTCGGCTACAGTCATCTCATACGGGCTAACTTTTTCCTTTGCTCGTTCATAAAGTAGGCTTCTGATGACTGCATCTTGACCCGATTCTACTCCCAGTAACCCTGCTACAAGCTAATCATCGTGTTTACAAACATTCATCACACAAAAAATACAAGAAAGTCGTTCGTTATTGCAAAATGTATTCAAATAATGGTGTATTTAATTTATTATTAAAATTTATTCATATTAAGTAAAAACTTGAAACGGTAAAATAAATAACGTACTTTAATTTGATTCCTATTTTGGGTAACGTACTTTTAAAGCTTTCATTTTAGTATCTATGATGTAAAGTTTTAAACATTAAGTACCTGGGTAACCGGTGAAGCATTAAACGATTACTATGTTGATGTGACGAGTGTTGTGGTATCCGGTTAATGCTTCGACAAATAATACTGAGTTGGATACCACAACACTCGCTACATCAGTATGATAACCGGTTATTGTTTCAACCGTTTACCCGGGTACTTAAATGTTTAAAATTTTACATCTCATGTACCAAAATGAAAGTTTTGAAATTACGTTACCCAATCAAGTTAAAGTACGTTACTTTTTCTACAATTTGCGGAAATAAATATATACCTTTCTAGAAAGAGGACTTTGGAGCTTGGGATTTGCTCCGACGTAGCCAGTAAGGCCGACGTAAGGGATGACGTAGCATGAAATAAGGTAATTGATGTCATTAGCGTATGGATCGAACGGTGGGGATAAATCTTCCCCACATGCATCATTCATCACCGTCGCAAACGATTCTTCACTTAGATTCAACAATGGCCTTGGAAATCCTTCAACCATCTTCTTAATTGCTCTGAAGAATCAATAACACCAACAATCAGTGACCAGAAAACCTATATATACATATATATATATGTGTATATATATATATATGAATTTAACCTCAGGTGGCCAACTTCTTGATAAGCGAATTGAGTGATTATGTCATTAACAAGAGAACTGAGGTTAGCCTTCTTTGCACCGACCGGTGGTGGGCCGCCGGCGGTGAGATCGGGTTGTATTGTATCCAATCCCATGCCCATGGATCCAAAGGAAAAATACTCGGCTTCAAAATATTCTAGATTTAAAGGGAACTCCAACAGATCAATATCGCATTTGGGTAAGTTGGATCCTGAGTTTACGGTGGCGGAGGTGAAGAGGAAAAAGAGGAATAGGTTGATGATCATGAGGCCGGTGGTGGAGGACGACTGTGGTTCCATGGATGATGGTGGTGAAGTAAACAAAATAAAAATAAAAAACTAATTTTTTTGAGAATATTTAGGTTCTTTTTATAGGAAGTCAAGTAGTGAAAATGTCATAGGTTATGTGAGGTGGCAGAGTATGGACATTACACGTGGAAACTAGATTTGGACCAAGGAGAAGAAGAAGAAGGAGGTTTTAGGTTTCTTCCTAACCTGGCCACCCAAATCACATTTAAGTAATTTAGAAGGGTATTCGGATAATATAAGTAGATATGTTTTGATTTTAAAGTTTTGTTTTATTTTTTATTTATAGTTTTGAGAAAGTAATAATGTTTTATTTAAATAAAATATAAATTTATAAATATTAAAATTTTAAAAAATTATATAAAAATTTCATTTTTTATGTAATTT
>NC_037542.1:2644754-2649579 GCF_001531365.2 Cynara cardunculus var. scolymus | reverse complement strand
TATTAATTTATTTTATTTGAAACGGTTGCATTTAAAAAATTAAAATTTAATTTTAAATTAGGAATTGACTAACATACCCTTTTAATTTGATTTTAATTGTATAATTAATATGTTAAAATGATTGGTTGAGATTGGTTCTCACAGTTACCACAAACAACTCAGTTCTCCCTTGAATAGGGGCTTAATCAAATGAGAACTGAGTTGTTTGTTGTAACTGTGAGGTCCAATATGAGCCAATCATTTAAATAATTAATGTTATATCCTAAAATAACATAAAGGGTAAATTGGTAATGTTATAATTATAAAACCCTAGATGCTCTAGGTACTCTTCTCCTTTGTCTACTTCTTCTCTGGCCACCCCCATCACCCCCATCTACTTCTTCATCGACGGTTTCCCCTTCCACAACCATCTCATCTTCTCCTTTATTAGAAAACCTTATCTCTCTTCTTTGATTTGGCCCCATGAAATCAACAACCCTTTTTGGTTTTGCTTTGACTGTTTCTTTGCTGGCTTCAAAGCATTGACTGGGACTTGCTGGAGTGGTTCACGAGGCAGACGACGGAGACAAGACACGACAGAGGTGGTGCGAAGGGGAAGGTTCGGGTGTGCTTTGCCTATTTCCTCGTCCCTGTGTCTGTGTTAGTTCGTGCGGTGGTGTAGGGATGCGTGCGTGTGTTGCAGAAGGTGAAAGGGAGAAGGGAGATAAGGAGATGGTGGCTGCAACAATGAAGGGGTGGTCGGAGAAGATGGATTGGGAAAGGAGGAGACGGGTGAAAATTCTGTGGTACATGGTGGTACCCAAATTGGTAATACATTGGGTAATGGGTATCACAGGTTGGCCGGAGAAGATGGATTAGGAAAGGAGGAGACGGGTGAAAATTTTGTGGTACATGGTGGTACCCCAATTGGTAATACATTGGGTAATAGGTATCACAGGGTGGCCGAAGAAGATGGATTGGGAAAGGAGGAGATGGATGAAAATTCGGTGGTACATGGTGGTACCCCAATTGGTAATACATTGGGTAATGGGTATCACAGGGTGGCCGAAGAAGATGGATTGGAAAAGGAGGAGACAGGTGAAAATTATATGGTACATGGTGGTACCCCAATTGGTAATACGTTGGTACCTGCCGGATTAATGTTCACCGGAGGCCAGAGATCGGAGATCGGAGAGAGGATAGAGGAGTTTTTTAAAAATACGTAAAATGCCCTCTAATTATAATTTTAACTCAAATTACCATAATTACTAATTTCCTTATTTATCCGTTGATTTGTGATTAAGATTGGATCTCACAGTTACCACAAACAACTCAGTTCTCCCTTGAATGTGCCCCTATATATATATATAGGGTTGGGTTCACCTGAGACCAAGGGTTTTTCGTGAGACATGTAAGACCAATTTATGTTCATTGTCAACTTTATAAGCTAATGATCTAATGGTTTAAAGTTATACGGTGGTAATTTTGTGATTATTGAGATGTCTCGTGGCGTTTATGAATGTTCAGATCTGATGATTGTAGATCTAATCCAATGGTTGAGAATTGGTCTTATGGTTCTCATGGAAAACCCTTGGTCTCACATGATCCCAAGTCTATATATATACACCTGAGATCATGTGAGATCAATTTGATCTCGTTGAGACCCCTAAGACCAAATTATATCAGTTAGATTAGAACCTGAAGTTGATTGACGGTGATGATTTAGATTGTGGTAATTCTGTAATTTGTTTGGCAATCAACGACAATGTGGAAACTTGTATCAGTTGTGTTTTCAATTTGGCTAAATATATTAAACCCTTTCAAACTTCCCACAAGAGATCATCAAATACTCAAAAGCTACTTAGGTACTTTGAACATGATGAAAATCATCTTCAACATTGTCTAAAACAACTAATAATCGTCATATCTCGGTAAGGAACTAAAATTTTGGGTTTGGTGTTCACGATTTTGTAACTATTTATAGGAGCGATAAATTTTGTTTATTGTTTGTTCAATAATCTATTTCATGTGCATTCATCACCAAAATTAGAATTTTTTCACTAAAAATAGGGTTTTGGATGACGTTCTTCATCGAATTTCGAAATCAACTTTAGGAGCTAAGGGGTTGTTTGCTTACGTATTAATAGTTTTATTAAGAGGCAAACTCTGAATCGTTAAGAGCTGAATCTTTTTTGACAAAAAAAGAGTCCGCCTCTTAATGGTTCTGAAACTCTCTTAATGATTTTGTATCATAGGTCTCCCTTAACCATTCATCGCCCTAATTTCGTTGTAAATAATTACCAAACAATTATATTTTATTTTACATTATATCATGAGAGCCTTTTATAATCATTCTGATCACTTAATCATTCTGCACCAAACCATTCAAGAACTGCCAAACAACCCCTAAGTTATCCTTTTAAGAAATTTTCAATACTTGAAAATTAGTTTTGCTCTGTGTTTTGAAGGAAGTTGCATTTTATGTGATGTCTCTAGTGCCTTGTGCATTTTATGCCGGAACAAAAAGAGAAAACAAGTAAAGTGGAGATCTATTAAAAATTGAATTACTACAGTATGCAAACATGAATGTAGAAAAAAAGTATACTGAATGTAAAAGTAGAGAAAGACTAATGGGGGATGTACAGTTGGATGGGATGTGTACACATAGTCCCGGTATAACAAATCATTAGTGTAAGATGATAAAGATTATCATATAACTTGTATGCATCGATAAATCTTGATATAATATAACTTCTTTCGGCCATGAGAACTTAGGTTCTCAACTAGCTCTTGTGTGTTTTCCTTTTTTACAGGCTGAGCAAAGAGATTCCTTTGCAAACGAGTGTTGATGAAGACCTGTGACAAGATCATTTCTTGACAACTCACTGAGTGTCTTGAAGTTGAGATGAGATAGCCGTTTGTGCCATAACCAATTAATATCTGATGAGGCCTTGGAGAAGAAGCAACTATTCTCGGTGAGAGGAGAATTCATGTTGATGATATAAACATTCTCTAAACGAGAACCGGTTAGAGCAACCTTATCATCTTTGTCAAGAACATGACAATAATTCTTTGAGAATTTAACTGTATAATCTTTATCACATAGTTGGCTGATGCTAAGAAGATTGTGCTTCAGTCCTTCAACGTAGGCAACACATTTGAAAGTTGTTGTACCGTTGGATAATATACCAAAGGTTACGGAAGGTCCTCTTTCTTCCTTGAAGTGAGATAGAAGAGATATATCTCCAGTCATATGTCTTGAACAGCCATTGTCCAGATACCATATGCCTTTGACATCCTGAGCAAGAAAACAAAATAAGAATTGCTATTGGTACCCAGCTATTTGGGTCCAGCTTTGTTAGAGGCTTCATCATCTGCTACTGACGAATCATTATCAGTAGATGGCATCACTAAACCTGAAGAGGTTTGAACGAAAAGAGGAACAACCCTTGATACTACCAAGGTAGTTTCAGTGAAAGTCTTCACTGAGTTTGAAGAAGAGACTTCAGTGGTTGGAATTACAATGTCTGATGATGAAGACTTTTCAGCAGGAGTTGTCTTCGTTGAGCCTGAAGAAGAGGCTTCAACGGTTTTCTTCACCTTGACTGCAGAAGCAGCCTTTGTGGATCATTTCACTTTAGTTGATTTCTCAGCCTTTGTTACTTTCTTGCACAAAGCTGGTGAACAGCTTTAGCGGCAGAAGGATACCTACTGGCAACATGTGTTCTTTCACCACAGTGTTTACACTTCCTAAAACTAGGAGTAGCTTTAGGGCCAGGAAGTATCAGACTAGAAGTGGGACCAGCTCCAAGGATTCCCTTTTCATTGGTTCTTGTAGGAACCTTTGAGGAATTGGATTCCTTAGGTGAAAAGTTCACCTTGAGCTGTGACTTAGATTTTTGATGCGATTCAGATTTCTTAGTCCCTGAAGAAGAAGTTTTGCAAGTTGAAGGAATAGATCTAGATCTATTATACTTGTTAGACTTCTTGGGAAGGGATGCTGTGACAATGGATTTACCTTTGTCTTTGCACCCAGAACTCAAAGGAGTTCCTTCAAGATGACTCTCAGTAAAAGAAGAGAACTGAGAGGAAGAAGTGTTAGGAATAGAAGAGACAAAACTACCAAATTTAAGGTAGAATCCTAGGCCAGTCGTTTTCTTGGCCGGGATCTGAGCGTTAATAATCTCAAGGGCCTTGAGGGAAGCTTTGCACCACCCTTCAATGGTAGCTTTCTCAGCCTTGAGTTCAGCGATTGCTCGCTCACGCTCAGCGATAACTTTCTCACGTACAACAGTGATGGCTTGGTTTATAATAACCTGATCTTTAAGATTTTCCTCAACAGAGGTCAGTTCTTTGATCTTAGAATGACAAATCTTCAATTGCTCTTGAAGATCAACGTTAAGCATTTCAACTTTTGATTTGCCATTGAGGGCATTGTAAAGGTTAACCTTCAGTGTATCCAGTGCAGAAAGACTAGAAGAGGAAGAGGGTTCATTCAGGAAGCATACTTGAGTAGAAGAAGAAGAAGGTGATGGCTTGGAGGATGTAGATGCTTCAGAAGATCCTTCATTTGCATCTATAGCCATCATGCAGACGTAGGCTTTTCTTCATCCGAAGATGACTCATCGGATGATTCAGCCCAGTCATGCTCTTCAGCAATAAGGCCTTTACCCTAACGCTGGAAGTTCTTCATCTTCTTGTACTTCTCATTCAGTTTTAAGTACTTTTCATCTTTGGTCCTGAAGGAGGAAGGAGCTTTAGAAGATGGCGTCGCAGTCTTCTTTGATCTGCATTCACCTGCAAAATGTCCGGGCTGGTGACAATTGTAGCAGACAGCTGAAGCCTT
>NC_037542.1:2639502-2642909 GCF_001531365.2 Cynara cardunculus var. scolymus | reverse complement strand
ATCAACAAGTTCCTTCTTTATAAACACATTCAGGAGCGAGCCAATGTTGAGATATGCAACTAGTGTACATATGAACATTTGTGAACAATAGTTCCTTCGTTATGAGCATATTCATGAGCGAGCCAATGTTGAGATATGCAGCTAGTGTACATATGAACACAATATAAACAGCTTGTGAACAATAGTTCATTCACTATGAACACATTCAGAAGCGAGCCAATGTTGAGATATGCAGCTAGTGTACATATGAACACAATATGAACAGCTTATGAACAATAGTTCCTTCATTATGAACACATTCAGGAGCGAACCAATGTTAAAATATGCAACTAGTATACATATGAACAAAATATGAACACTTGTGAACAATAGTTCATTCATTATGAACCATGAGTTTATCCATAATAGCTTGAACGATACCGTAAACTTTACTACCGAGTCTCCTTTACCAATCATAAATTCAAAAAACATTATAGATAGAAAAATAATATTATAAATAAAACAAGATCAATAATAAATTAACAAAAATCATGGGATTTTTGCTTTTGTAACTCCCAATTAATGATATGGGAGTTACATAAAAAAAATTACATATTTACCCTTGTCATTAAATTATAAGATGAATATGAACCTATATATAAGATGGACTGTCATTGGTTGAAAATGGTTAACATAATAAACTTGGTTAACATTTGAACAAGACGTTCTCTCTCTCTCTCTCTCTCTCTCTCTCTCTATATATATATATATATAAACTGGAACCGTGTAAGAACTTTCCTTTTAGTAGGAACTCGTTCGTTGTCTTTGGATGGGATCGTTCGCATGATCAAATACCTTATAAAAAACATAGTGCATGACATAACTAATAGAATTTCGATGACAATGTTGTAGGTGGACATGTAGTTTGACATATATTAACATCTTTCAAACATCTTAACATACCTTAACATGTTAAGTTTAACATAAGCTAACACTTAACATGGCCAAAGGGCCTTTGACCACCAGTATTTGGTTACTTGTAAAGTACAAATACAACCTTTCAAGAGGTTAGTGGTTTAAACCTCACCAAATAAAGAAGGTGTGTGAGTTTATTTGTCTTATATAAATAATATATATATACTCTAAAAAATTGCTCAACCTTAACATATTACATGGATTCTTAACACACCTTAACAGGTTTTTGGCGTAACGGTATCTAGGCTTCTGGCCTCCTAGAAGGTTATGGGTTCAAACCTCACCAATGTGAGAAAGGTGTGTGATTACATTTGTCATTTATAAATATTATACTTTGAAAAAATCATAGAAAGCAATGAAATTTAACGTACCTTAACATGAAAAACAATGAAACATACATCAAGGTCATGTTTGGCAACCATAAGCTAACTTATTGAAAAAGCTCAGTTTATTTGTCATAAGCTAATTTATTGAAACGTTACGATATAAACTTTTTTTTCAATTTTTTCAAATTATGCCCTTCATTATTATCAATTACTATTGGTCCTTCCTTGATTATTGTTAATTTAATAATTATTTTAAATTGCCTTATCAATAATATTAATTGTTTTTACATCATTATTGTTTAATATATCATAATATATCAAAAATTAAATATAACTATTCTAAAAATGTTTTTTTAAATTATATAAGGATTAAAGTTTGATAAATGGTTTTAATAATGTATTTAGTTCAATTATTAATTATTGCTAGAAGGGTACTCGCATAATGCAGTGAGATGAATCTCGATTTTAATGTTTAATTTTTATTTTTTCTCTCTATCGATATAATATGATTTTATGTGGTTTTGAGAAAACGGTAATGTTTTTATTTTTGAAGTGAAATATAAATTCGTAGATAACATAAAAGTTTGTAAAAGAATAAATCGATAATAGTATCAAATTAACTATTTGATAGTTTTTATTTTTTTTTGGTGTAACTTCTTTAATTCAATTTTTTTTGTTATAATTTAATTTAAATTTAATAACAAAATAATTTATTTTTATTTTAATAATATAACTTTTTATAAAGATAATAATTAAGACATTTTGTTATAACTCAATGATTATCTTAATTATATTTTAGATTTTTTTATATTTAAAATAAAATGTTTATATTGTATTTAATTATGTTTATCAGAAGTTAATTACACGAATTTAAAAATGTAGCTTTAATAAGTTCTACTTACGTAAAGTTACTTGTAATATTAAATTTTATGTAATATGTATCAATAAAACAATATTTTATGCATAAAAAATGATTTTTAAGAGTTTTTGTCAAATGTTTTATAATATAGTATAGATAATTTAATTGAAGTTTAAAAACGAACTAACTTATTTTTTGTTTAATAAAATATTTTTTAAGATAATAATTAATATTTGTTAGAACTCAATGATTATCTTAATTATATTTTAGATTTTTTTTATTTAAAATAATGTTTATCATGTACTTGATTATGTTTATCCGCAGCTAGTTATACGAATTCAAACATGAAACTTTAATAAGATGTATTAATGCATATCTTACCTGTAATCTTGAATTTTAAGTAATATGCATCAATAAACAGTACTTTATGCATAAAAAATTATTTTTAAGAGTTTTAATCAAATGCTTTATAATATAGTATAGATTATTTTTAGAATTTTTTTAATTAATTAAATTGTGCAAGATTAACTAACTCTATCTTTATTCATATTCTATGTGGCGATTATTTAAGATTATCAATTCATGTATTCTTTTCTAAAATTCATATTTAGATACTAAAATCACAGACTTGGGATCATGTGAGACCAACCTGTTTTCATGAGACTCGTGAGACCATTTTTTTACTCTTGAAACTTCACAGTAAAATGTTGTGAAGGTAACCTTCACAGTGTTTTTGCTGTAAATGTTCGATTTTTTTTTACCTTCACAGTGTTTTTGTTGTGAAGTTTCAAGTATAAAAATGTGGTCTCACGGGTCTCACGAAAACAGACTGATCTCACGTGAACCCAAGGGTTTTTTCATGAGACCCGTAAGACCAGTTTATGTTCATTGATCAACTTTATAAGTTAATAATCTAATGGTCTAAAGTTACACGGTGCCAATTTTGTGATTATTGAGAAGTCTCGTGACAATTTTGTGATTATGAATGTTCAGATTTTAAATCTAATCCAAGGGTTGAGAATTGGTCTTACGGGTCTCACAAAAAACCCTTGGTCTCACATGATCCCAAGTATATATATATATATATGTATATGTATATATATATATATATATATATATACTAGAATGATATTTATGCAATGCAACGAAATACATCTTGATTTTAATATTTTATTTTATTCTTTATCTCAGTTGATGTTATAGTATGGTCTTATGTGATTTTGAAAAAACGATTATGTTTTTATTTTTGAATAAAATATAAATTTGAA